>NW_006921745.1:7055824-7061573 GCF_000298275.1 Orycteropus afer afer | reverse complement strand
TGGAGTTGATTACCAGTCTCATCATGGGGAATACTACATCCAGCTGCCCAGCCACTCAACCAGGCCCAGCCAAGTGGACACAAAAACTTAACCATCACAGGCCATGAAAGTTAATATATAGCCAAGACAGGAATTGCAACTTTTTTATCAGAAACCACAGAAAGCATGATATTTACCAATAATTTTGAATGCCTAGGGGTTGGTGTCAAAGACTCATCAGATTATACATTTAAAGAATGTGCAGTTTAGTAGTGTGCACAATATCTAAAAGATGGAAACAGTCTAAATGTCTGTCAGCAGATGAATTCATTTAAAAATGTGGTATATGCGTACAATGGAATATTACTCAGCCATAAGAGAAATGATGTCCTGATACATGCATAAACAATCCTTGAAAACATTATGCTGAGTGAAGTAAGTCAATCACAAAAAGACAAATATTATATGAACTCACTTAATATGAACTATCTAAAATAGACAAATGTATAGAGAACAAAGTTTATAGTATTAGTGGTTACCAGAGGTGGGAGGGAAGGGAAAGGGGGTATTATTGTTTAGGAAGCAATAAGTTTCTGCTTATAGTGATAGAGAATGTGGCAACAGATACTCATAATATAGTTATACAACGTAATTAATTGATGCCACTAAATTGTCCATAGGAGCTCTGGTGGTGTGGCGCCTAAGGCATTTGACTGCTAATCAGAAGGCTGGCGGTTCAAATCCCAAGGAGGGGATTTGACTCAACAGCAGTTGAGGTTGACAAATGAGGTTGTGTTCTATATATACATATTTACAGCAATCAAAAAGGCAGGGAAAAAGAAAAAAGAATGAAAAATTTATTTTTCCTTAGGTATACTTCCATAGAGCTGTCAAAAGTTAGGTGTGTTAAAAGACTTTTAGGAAATGCAAATTACTATACAAATGTTAATTACTAATAGAGAGTAACTAGCAAATTTTCCTTGAGAACAGTGGCTTCTTTCAGAAGTAAATTTCAAGTTGACAGTACATATCCATTGCTGTCAAGTGGATTCCAACTCATAGCGACCCTATAGGACGAAATAGAACTGCTTCATAGGATTTCCAAGGCTGTAAATCGTTATGGAAGCAGAGTGCCACGTCTTTCTCCCATGGAGAGGCTGGTGGTTCGAACTGCTGACCTTTCAGTTAGCAGTCAAGTACTTAACCACTTGTGCCACCAGGGCTTCTTTGTACATAAACCAAACCAAACCCACTGCCATGTAGTGGATTCCAACTCATAGTGACCCCCATTACGTTTCCAAAGCAGTAAATCTTTATGGAAGTAGATTGCCCAGTCTTGCTTCTTTGGAGTGGCTGATGGGTTTGAACCACCAACCTTCTGATTAGCAGTCAGATACCCTAGACACTGTGCTACCAGTTCCTTTGACAATACATAGAGGTCACTAAATTCTACTTCCTCTAGGCTAAGCTTTTTCAACCTAAGCAGTGATGATGACCTTTTGGGCTGGATGAGTCATTGTTGTGGTGGGCCGTCCTGTGCCTTGTGGGATGTTAGCAACAACTCTGGCTTCTGATCACTGGATGCAAGTTGTGACCATCAAAAGTGTTTCTAGACTTTGGCAAATCACCCCTGGTTGGGAACCACTGATTTAGGAATAGACCATGTTCTTAGACAATTTTTTTTTGCTACTTCAAGTCCATAATTACTTGTTTAAGTTTGTGACTGGGTTGTTTATATTCTTTAAACAAGCTAAGACATTAATATATTAAGATTTAGGCTTAACCCACTCATTTCATCCCTATTTTCTGTTAGACTGAAGAGTTGCCTGACCTGAAATATATAAATTATTTTTCCATGTCTTCTTTCCTTTAACACATCTCAGCCAACACCAGTCTCTGATTTCATCTCCATCATCTTGGATCCTAGTTTCAGATAAGCTTTGCTTCCTCAGTGCCAGATAAGGCGTGTAATGTTGTGACAAACACATACTGGGGAGGGGTGTTAGGAGCACAGAGCAATTAATTTTAGTAGTTAAGAATTTCTTTTCATTGATGAATATACGATTTGCAAAATAATATGTAAATATTAGTACTGAGACTGAGTGTCTTATCCCCAGTATTTCTTCCTTTAGTTTATAAGGATTCAAAGCCAGTCCTGACTGTATAATTTAAAAATATTAATAAGCAGCACGTTTAACATCATACAGATGGCTAGCTTTTTTTTTTTTCTCTCCTCCTCTTTTAATCATCTTTTTAATGAGTAAGTTGGGGAAAATGACTTTTAAAAAATAAACTCTTAATTGGTGACACAGTTGCTGAAAAACAGGCTCTCCATGCCAGGCATCCATTGGCATTTCCCTGAGGCTGAGGGTGCTGCTGTGAATCAGAGCCCAGAGCCGCAGAATCTCCCTTCTGTGTTTGCACACCGTGGCTAGATTTTCTCTGCTTGGTATGATGATAGCTAAGGCAGTCAAGGAGGTTCCCCATGTGCCATTTCTTAATGACAGTGATTGCTCTTCCAAGGTGCATGGGATGTTGTTTCTGGACATCCCTTCCCCTCTCCTTGATTCTACCCACAATTTCTTGACCAAGTTTTTAACTCTTATCTCTCCCTCAGAAATACCTCAGGGACTTTTTCAATGTGATGCTTCAATCTGCAACATCTCCACTGCATATCAGCAAAGTGGGACTAACTCTGTCGAAACATACAATTTGTGAGTTCTCACCATTCTTCAAGAAAGGAGTCTTCGACTACAGCAGCCATGGGACAGGATAGACAGAGCAATGGAGGAACCACAAATGCAGTGCCTTCTCATCAAGGCAGGCCTGCCCAGTGCAACGCCACCTCCCACACAGGGGCTCGGCCCGCCATAGCAGCTGACCTGTCCCTTGTCATGTGCTCCATACCTGGTGCCTGAGTTAGGGAATGGGATGCTTCACCTGCAGGTGGGGACCCTAACAGGCATCTGTTACTGTTCTGTTGCAGTTGAACATGGCCTTTTCTCATAGTGCTTCCTGCTCTTTGCACAGTGGAGTCCATCCCTTGAAGCAAAATAATATGGGTTATCTCCACAGTTCCCTAAGCCAAGCCAAACTGGGTCCTCCAAAGCAGGTGGCTTACCGGACAACCCTTAGAGGACTTTGATCTGGTTTCCCCTTTCACCAAAAAACACTTTCATTTTTTTATAGTCCTTCCATGTTGGGTTGTATCCCAAGAAAAGCATTTTAAATTATTTCATTATATTTTTTGTTTCTTTTTTCCCTTGTTCAAGTCAGAACTTTTGTATAATACCTAAATACTAATGTTTACACAGAATCTCATATTCTGCAAAAGGGATTTTGAATCCAGTCATGACTAGACTCTTCCATGCATGACAAATTGGATGTAGGCAACATCACAAAAAACTTTAAATCTGTACAAATTGGGTATTTGTTTAACCCTGAATATTTGAGAACCTTTTCTTGAAGGGAAATGGCTGCTGTGCATTCTCCAGCTTTCTCTGCTAAGCACAAAATGAGCGCAGAGCTGAAAGCATATTTTTAAACCTTATTTTGTTCACATTTTTGCTACAGAATCTACTTTAACTGGAAAACTAGTTCATATGAAAAATAGTTCATTAACAATCCCTTAAATTACTCAGGACTTAATGTAGCATTGCACATCTATGTTCAGCAAAATGGCTTTGTTTTACTAGAGAGAAAAATGTGAGTAGAAAAAAATATATATGTGGTATATGTTGAAATGTATATAAGACTACAGATTTATATATGTACACTCTTATGCACAATACTTGTATCAAAATATGTAATCATTCACATGAAATTTATTAAAGGTATTTGCTTTTTCAAAATTTAAGTTGAGTTACTATCTATGTTCAGTGAAGTTAAGGAATCTACCCTGAAGCCCAGTTTAATTTGTGACATCATCGTTCTTACTGGCCTGTTTAAAAATTGATACAATGTTGTTGGAAAAAGTCATAATGTATAATTTAACATTGGTGTTGCAGAAGATGCAGTCCTAGTAATTACTGAAGTCACAAATGAATGGATTGAACAAAACATGTTTGCCTTTGGTCTTCTAGAATGTGCCTGTGCAACATAGCTCCCCAATCTGAAAAATTTAAAGATGCAATTATCCTTCTAAGAGGGGGATACTATTGCCCTAATTAAATATCATAGTTTAGCATGAAAAAATTGTAAATTTTTCTTTCTTTCTTTCTTTCTTTCTTTTTTTTTTTTTTTTTTTTTTTAATTTTAAATTGCTGCAGAAAGACCTGCTTTTGTTTGCAGTTGTGATTGCAGGTATCAGTTTAGGGGAAATTACTACTAGACAATTTAAACCTAAAGATTAAAGGATAAAAGCTAGGGAGATAATAATTAACCAAAGATCATTTATTTAAAAAGAGTCAAAGCCCAAAAGATTATCCCTTATTTGCTGGGTAAACTAAAGGGCTTTTTTCAGCTGACCAGATAATAATCTGTCTCCTGCCCTTTTAGGCCTGTATCCAAATCTAGGTTCATGGTAAGTGCCTTCTTAAAAGTCATACAGAATGCAGTAATAACTTGGCAAAAAGAAAAGAGCATTTATTTGTAAGAAGTGCAAAGATCAGAAGATTCTTCAATTCTGTATTACTTCCCCAAGACTGCTGTTAACAAAAATACTACAAGGTGGGTGTGAATTTAAACAACCGTAATGTATTGTCTCATGGTCCTGGAGGTCAATCATGGTCTGTATTCAAGGTGTCAGCAGAGCCCTGTTCTAATGACGGCTACAGGGAAAGGTCATTTCTAATCTCTCTAGCTTCTGGTAGCCGTGCCTTAGTTTGCAGCAGCAGCATATAACTCACTGGTCACATGGCCGTCTTCCCTCTGTCTCTTTGTTTCTTCTTTTACAGGGCATCACTCGAATTGCATTAGGACCCACCCTACCCTGCTGTAAGCTCATGCTAACAATAACATCTAAAGACCCTGTTTCCAAACAAGGTCACATTCACAGATACCAGGCCTTAAGACTTCAACAGTTCTGGTAAGATGGAAGAATAGGCAGACAAGCAAAACAGACCCTCTTCAACAAAGAAAAGAAAAACCAGTTGACAGAGATACAGAAGATAATCCTGGAACCCTTAGCTTTGAGAGGAACTATACAGAAATGGATTAGGCACCAACTAGTGGAAAAACCTGAACAAAAACGGTGAGTACAGAGATGGTCGGAGCTGCAGACTGTCAGCTACTCTGACGAGAACAACAGCCTGAATATTTCCAAGTGGTGTTGGGACCTTAGAATTGACATTAAGATCAGTCCTGGTCACCAACAGCTGCAGGGACAACTGCTCTGGTGGCCTATGACTAGGAAGGGAAATAGCAAGGAGGGAGACAACCTGAGCTGTGGACTTTCTGCTGTCCGGAGGGCATAGCCATTTTGATTGTTTACATGTGGCAGCCATCTTGGATATGTAAAGTGACTGAGGGTGCAGCCATTTTGAATGTTCACAAGCGGTGGCCATTTTGGATATATAAAGTGAACAAGGGTGCAGCCATTTTGAATGTTTATAAGTGGCAACCATTTTGAATTTTAAAGTGATAGCATTCTCATTCAGATTCCAGGGACCTAAGAACAGGCTCTGTTTACCAGGGTTGGCAAGGACATACGAGAGGTTGACAACAGGAAAAGAGACAGGTGGTGAGTGTATAAGTGCTGTCAACTAGTGAATAGAGGAGCACAGCACAGTACCCTGCCTGTATAGATAACATACAAACAAAACAAAGAAAA
>NW_006921745.1:7051377-7055276 GCF_000298275.1 Orycteropus afer afer | reverse complement strand
GTGTCATTGGAATTCCGGAACAGGAAGAGAAAAGTAAAACCATTGAGAAAATTATCCAAGATTTGTTGGAGGAGAACTTCCCTGATATGATTAAAGAGGAGAATATATCCATTCAGGAAGTCCAACAAACCCCAAACAGAATAGACCCCAAAAGAAAAACACCAAGACATACCATCATCAAACTCACCAAAACCAAAGACAAGGAAAGAATCATGAGAGCAGCATGGGAAAAATTAAAAGTTATCTACAAGGGGCAACCAATAAGACTAAGCTCGGATTTCTCAACAGAAACCATGCAGGCTAGAAGACAGTGGGATGGTATATATGAAACACTGAAAGAGAAAAATTTCCAACCAAGAATTATGTGCCCAGCAAAATTGTCCCTCAAATATGATGGTGAGATAGAACATTTCCAGATAAGCAGAAATTAAGGGAATTTGTTAAAACCAGACCAACCTTACAAGAGATGCTAAAGGGAGCCCTTTGGACAGAGAAGCAACAACAGCCAACAACAACTGACCATTAATACATATGATGATATAACCCAGAAATCAACCCAGCTATGGAAGTATCCAAAGTAAATAAGGCTACAAGATTGCAAACAGGGAACCAGAGACACCAACCGACAAATGAGGACAACTACAAACCAAAAATCTGTGTTGTTACAGAACTTCTAGATGGTAGGGAAGTCAAGACAACTACAAGATAGAACAGAGTGTTCTAAACTTGGGAAGAAAAACTGTAAATCACAGAGTAACCTCAAAGAAAAATGATAAACCTTCACATCAAAATAAAAAAAGAGGACCAGTATAAATATTCAGCAAATACTAAAACAATAGCAATGAAGGAGGTGATAACATGATTCATAAACAAAATGAGCTCAGCATAGAAAATTATATGGAACAAAGAAATTGACACAATGAAAAAGCACATTACAAAATGCCAGCAATAATTTCATATTTGCCAATAATTACATATCTGGCAAGAGACTTATCTCTAAGATTGATGGAAAACTCCAACGCCTCAACACCAAAGAATTAACAATCCAATTGAAAAATCGGCAGAAGACATGAATAGACACTTCACCAAGGAGGATATTCAGGTGGTCAACTAATACGTGAAAAGGTGCTCACAATCAATGGCCATCAGAGAGATGCAAATCAAAACAACAGTGAGATATACCATCTCACCCCAGCACTGACGGCAAGGTTCAACGAGATGGAAAATAACAAATGCTGGTGGGGATGTGGAGAGATTGGGACTCTCATACACTGTTGGTGGGACTATGAAGTGACACAACCACTGTGGAAGCAACCACTGTGGCGGTTCCTTAGAAAATTGAAATTGGAGATACTGTTTGACCCAGCAATCCCATTACTAGGTATATATCCTAGAGAGGTGAAAGCCAGGACAGGAACAGATACATGCACACTCATGTTCATTGCAACACTATTTACAATAGCAAAAAGATGGAAACAACAACCTATGTGCCCATCAGCAGAAGAGTGGATGACCAAACTCTGCTACATACACATACTGGAATGCTACGCAGCACTAAAGAATAATGTAGAGTCTGCAAAACACCACATAATATGGATGAACTTGGAGGACATTATGCTAAGTGAAATAAGTCAATCACAGAAGGACAAATATAGTATTAGTTTGTTGTTGTGGAGGGTCAAGGAAAGGTTATAGAAAGGGAAACTTTCTTTGTTGGTTGCCGGTGGGGGGGACACTGCAAAAAAAAAAAAAAAAAAAAGTATTGAGCCATGTCACTTTAGTTTTATGTATTTCACTGTACATAAATTGTAGTTCAATAAAATGCATTTTGAAAAGACTTCAACATGTCTTTCGGGGGGACATAATTCAATCCATATAATCCTATATAATTGCAGTTGAGCTTGGAGTTTGAGTACTAGCTGACTGTGGCTACAGCCACCTATGAGGTAAGTCATTTTACCTCTGTGGCCTCAATCTCCATCTGAAAATGAAGCTGTGACTAGATGGTCTTCAGATTTCATTCTAACCCATGGTTATAGCAGAGGAATAAGCAGTTTCACTTGAGTCAGTTATAGCCCCTGGAGCATAGGATAAGAAGTACAATCTTCCAACATGACATAAAGGACATTTTAATCTGAGCAAAACATGAGGTAATGTTGAAAAACAAATGAAAAGTCGCATGTCAATAAATGATGGAATTCCTTTCTGGAATGAAGATATAACAGATGACAGAGTCAGAATAATAAAATTGAAGCTATGTTACTTTGGACTATTTCAGAGAAGTAAAAGAGTAACAAAGTAACATCAAGTAACAAAGTAATGCTAGACAGACCCCTTTAGGTAATTCAGTTCAGTGTGTCATCAACTTATAAATATTTTTTGTAGTCATATGGACAGATTTAAGGAACTAACACAGAATTTTCTATGTAAGTAATTTTAGCATTCCTTTCTAGGTCTTGCCTATCCAATCAATGTATACTACTACAGTAACTTTCAGCCTAGCTCCTACCCCAGAATTTAGTATTTCTCAATTTAAAAGATTCAAATCCAACTCTGGTTCATGTGGACATGTGACTAAGCAGTAATAAGGCAAGCTGGCTCCTCAGTGACTGACATCTAGAATATTCTGTGGCCCATAATGTAGAGATGCTTTGAGGCTACGTGAACAGGGCACCTAGGTCCCAGGCCGCTCCTATTTACCTTTTTATACAGAAACAGCTAGTTCTTCTCAACTGCCCCTTCCAAGCCATTCAGAACTCCAGATGGCCTGTGATTCACAGGGTGAGTAAGAGCCCCCAGAAGGGCATTCCTTCATAGCTTAGAATAACCCATGAACTTGGATATATCTTCCTAGCCTTGGAGCTGGAGCATTTTGGTGTTTTGGGTTCAGATATAATAAAAAGTTTTGTTTTTTTTTTTTTTGGACACATTTCTGTCAGCATATGACCACATGCAGGCCCTGCCTCACTTGTCTCCCCACATAATCTCTGTGAGGTATAGAGTTCTGTGGTGATGGGGCTCATCATCCCTCATATTCAGGGCCTACCACCAGGTAAGACTGGACCTAAGAGGACCCAGGTAACAATTCAAGCTTGACATGAGAGGTAATAATAAATTACATCATGTTTCAAACAGTAATGTGAGAAAGATTGTATGATACACTTCCTCTGACAAATGTTTAAAGTGATGTCATCAGTTCAGAATTGGGAATTTCTGCCACAAAAGACACTTACCCTCTTAGACTTTGTTAATGGAAAGCCCCCCTCCTCCTCTGCCTCCTCTGCCTCCTCTTTCTTATACTCCTTCTATAATATAATGTAGGTAAAATAACTCCCTTGCAAAAGTAACTGCTTCAATTTTATTTAAATTATCATGACAAATGATTTATGTTTGGGGAAAACTAATAAAGACCATTAATCTGAGGAAATTTATTCTTGACAAATTAATCCTTGTATATTCCTCCTTTTAAAGACAGACTCTCCTTTTATATCTGTTGAGGGTGCTTTTTCTGATTATAATTCATTAGATGGAAAATGATTCTGTGGTACTTTAATTTGAATTTTATACATATAAAATTATTTCCAAGTTCAAACAAATCCATCCTTTTATTATTATAAGTTTCTAAAGCATCTTATTTCAAATTCATAGTGCAGTAGTGGCTGGGAGTAAGTTAGAGGCATGATGTTGGTATTGGCCAAGTTGCTACCTTCAGAATGATTCTTTATCTGATGATCCAGTAGAACCCTGTTACACTTTAGAATAGTGGAAGGGACAGGTAGTCAAACAACTGAACTGAAGGAGTTCACCCTTGTTGCATACAAATAACATTGTCATGCATTTATAAGTGGAACTGCTGGTAGTAGGCTCTGGCACTGTCTCCTAAGTTACCTCAGGCCTTT
>NW_006921745.1:7038545-7049922 GCF_000298275.1 Orycteropus afer afer | reverse complement strand
GTGAATGTACCAAAGTTTGGTTATCCATTCCTCAGTTGTTGGACATCTAGGTTGTTTCCAAGTTTTGGCTATTGTAAATAGTGCTGCGATGAACATCAGTGTGCATATATCTGTTCTTGTTATGGCTCTACAAGTAGACAACTCTTAATAAAATGACTAATGCAAAACATCCTTTCTTTAACTGTATTCATTTGGTACCCCTTTATTTAAAAATTAAATGTGATTTTTTTCCGAAGGATTACCTCTTTAAAAACTCACTTTTTTGTGGGAATTTGAGGTTCATCGATGTGGTTATTGCCCCTTCTCCACTGTTAGAAAGTGGGCATCTTCCCAGTCAGAGAAAGAAAAATATATATGTGTGCAAAATAATGCACAAATCCTCTCTCCTTATTCATTGAAGATGAGGGGCGTGCTCAAGGTACACAATTGGAAATGTATAATGGAAAATGCATTCCCAGAAGGAGAAAAGCCCCATAGGTTTAGAACTAAAGAGCTATTTGGTACTATTAAGACAAGTTGCCAGAAAACAGGAAACCTTTCTCCAAAATTTAAATCTGGAAACAGACATAAATAAAAAATGTTAAACATCCTTACTGCTTTAAAAAGTGTCACGAATCCTTATGCACAGTTAATATTTGCAGAAGTGTTTGTTTTTCCCAAAAGCACTTATAGCTGTGCCTGAGAATTTTTCACTCAGGAACAGCCTGAGGATTTGCTAATCCTGAGCTGCCATCGAGGAAGGAAACGAGGAAAAAGGAAGGGAGAGAGGCCTGGTTGCTGCCGATTTTTCAAAGCTGGCCAGGAGTGTTGTCAGAAAGAAAATCACAGTGAACAATAGTAGTTTGTGGTAGCTGAGTTTTTAAATATTTTCACTTGGTCAGTTTCCAAACTCTTGGTTTTTATCCCAAAAAACAGAAGCTTGATGTCATGGAAAAAGAGGATGTGTCCTGCCATCATAAATGACTTTTCTCATGTGGTGTTATAAGCCCTAATTTTAATGAATGTCATATGAAAAGTTGATCCACAGAAGCAGCGAGTCTTCAGTTGCAGAGTAACCTTAAAATACTGACTGATTGTCCTTTACGGAGCCCTGGTTAAGTGCTCGGTAGCTAACAGAAAGGTTGATAGTTCGAACCTACCCACTACTCCATGGGAGAAAGACAGGGTGATCTGCTCCCATAAAGATTACAGCCAAGAAAATCCTGTAAGGCAGATCTCCTCAGTCACATGGGATCATATGAGTCAAAAACAACTCAATACCACATAATAACAGTTCCCTTTACAAAAGCACAGAAAGAGCAGTGGTCCCCATGCACGCTGGCCTCGCTTAGACTTTTTTTTTTTTTTTTTAGTACTAAGGAGCTCTTACAGAGGATGCCAGGGCTCCTTCAGGGTCTAGAGCATGAAATACTCTTGGTTGACTCCTCATTTGAAGGCTTGCTGTCTACTGGGTTTGCTCTCTGTTTATGTTTCCCAGGTGTGCAGTCTGTCCAGCCCCATTCAACACACAGCCCTTATTAAAAGAGATAAACCAAATTGACTGCCATTGAGTTCGATTCCAACCTTTAGGGACTGACCCCCATTGGGTTTCCAAGGCTGTAAATCTTTATAGAAGTGAATTGCCACATTATCCTTTCTCAGAGCAGCTGGTGGGTTTGAACCACTGATGTTCTGGTTAGCAGCAAAATGCCTTACCCACTGCCCCACCAGAGTTCCTTACAGGCCTTACTAGCACATAGTTTATGATAAACTGCCTTTTCTACTCCACTGGCCCTGCTCTTATTTTGTAGCCTTTGGAGCCTGGGATAGGAAGGGCCTACGCAGTGAAGTGAACAACATATTTAAAGTCGTAGCAACACCCCAACCACTGCTCCTACACTGAGGTTAGCCAGGGGTTAGACCAACTTTGGCCATTTGGAATTCCTGACCACATGCTTAGTGTCAAGGGCCTATCAGAAAGCATGCACAGAATATATGTGAGTAAACTGTGTCTTCTTATTCCTTGAGGTCAGAGGATGAGTCTGCTCATTATTGAGAAGCTTGAAGTCATGGGAAGAAAGGACATGTCCTGCCATCATAAATGACTTTTCTCATGTGGTGTTATAAGCCCTAATTTTAATGAATGTCATAACAAAAGTTGATCCACAGAAGCTACGAGTCTTCAGTTGCAGAGTAACCTTAAAATACTGCCTGGTTGTCCTTTAAGGAGCCCTGGTTAAGTGATCAGTTGCTAACAGATAGGTTGACAATTTGGACCTACCCAGCTCATTTATCATTCAGTCATTGGACATGTGGGTAGGCATCGGCTACACCTGACACTGGGCCATGTGCTAGCATGTGGGGAGCAGCACAACCACAAATTCTGCCCTTCTCGGGTCTCCATTCCCAAGGACGCAAAGCTGCACACTGATGTGACTACTAGTTGTGATAATTGCTGAGAAAGAAAAGCGGAGGGTACTAGGAGATCATGGACTGGAGACATGTTTAACCTGGGAGGGTCACAGGTGTCCCTGAGCAATTGAGTAGGGGTGACTGCTGAGGGTGCAGGGAAATTGCTCCAAATTGAGGAAAGAGTGCACAACAGGAAAAGGCATCATAGCTCTGACATGGAGAAAACAACAGGGAGAGTGATGGGTTGCAGAGGTAGACATGTTAGCTAAATGGCACCTGAAATATTCCTGCTAGAATTTTGCAAATGGGATAATGTATACTCCCAGGGAGAAGAGACAGGCACATGGCAGCTAGGGCTCCTGTAAAATCACATGTAATAGGGAGAAACACAAAGATTAGCCAGTTGTCATTGAGTTGATTGTGACTCATAGCAACCCCATGTGTTGTAGAGCAGAACTTTACTCCATAGGGGTTAATACCAAACACTTAGCCACTGACATAACCCAGGGACTCCTAAAAGGGAGAAAAGAGCTTCCTCATTACATATTAACAAGGGACATCCTTAAAGGCTCAGAGTACTATCCAGGTCATCTAGAGACTGGTCTTCTCAACTCTTGAACTTAGATGTTTGGGATTTAAGATTTCACAAGCTCTTGCAGTCAGGAAGCATGATAACCACATCCTTAAGCCCAGAATGTCAGTGCTTGAGATCTCTCCGTAGGCTTGAACATACCAAAACACCAAAACCAAACTCATTGCTGTCCAGTCGGTCCCGACTCATAGTGACCCCTCATTGGATTTCCGAGGTGATGTCTCTATGGAAGTAGATTGCCCAGCCTTCCTTCTGAAGAGTGGCTGGTGGGTTTAAACTGCCCACTTGTTAGCAGTTAAATGCCTTAAGCACTTTGCCACCAGAGCTCCCAGCCCTGAACATAGCCACCCCAAAACTAAAATTCATTGCCATCATGTCAATTCCAACTCATAGCAACCTCCATTGCATTTCCAAAACTGTAAATCTTTACAGAAGTATATTGCCCTATCTTCTTCCCATGGAGCAGCTGGTGGGTTTTTCTGTTACAATTCCAGTTAGCAGCCAAATGCCTTACTCACTGTGCTACCAGAGCTTCTTATAACCACCCCAGCCTCCCCCATAAGAGAAAGGATTGTTTGGTTTTCTTTGAACAGGAAAACCTATAAACGGATATTACTATGACTTGTATGTGTGTGGAGTCATCAGAAATAGATTATCCAACTCATCTCTTGGATGTGCAGAGAAGTCCCCTTGGTTGGAATAGGAAAACAGCTTCTTTGGCACCCTGAGAACATGGTGCAGTGAAGTATGTCAGTCTGTTGATCTGGGGGCTCATAGCCTGATGTCCTAACTTCAAACAGTGTCAGTGTGGTCCAGTTTATATGAATTCAGTTCTGTCATTCACAATGGTAATTGCTCTGCATACACTAATACACTGGGCCATTTAGGGAACTACTTTCACTGCTTGATACCAGCAGTCAGAGTCATCTATAATCCCCACCAATGTCAGCATCATCAAAAGTGAACAGACTGCCATTGGATAATGCTGCAGCCAGTAATAACTGTACATAAAAGCAAGAGACCTCAGGAGGCCAGGCCCCACCTCAGGTGAAAAGTGCAGGAGTGCAGGGTGGCAGTTCCGCTCAGGCTGATAGGAAGGGGTCTCTTAGCCAGCACTCTGCACCACCACCCCTTCTTTTTGAGGCTATTCTGGTTCAAAGGTTTCTTAGAGTCGGAAAACATAAGTGTGTGCTGAAGCAAGAGTTTATTTCCATGAAGGTAGAAACCCTTCAAAGGCAATCTCTCTCTTAAGTGATTCTTATGCAGGGACAAATTTATTGAAATTAAAAAGAATAAAGAATGGGTGGACCTCGAGGGCTTCCTGGCTGCCTATGAAGCTTTTTGCTTTGGACATTGTTGTTGTTGTTGTTGTTGTTATGTGCCGTCGAGTCGGCCCCGACTCATAGCGACCCCTCCTTGGGTTTCCGAGGCAGTATCAATACGGAAGTAGGATTGCCCAACCTTCCTTCTGAGCATTAGGTGAAGGCAACTTCCTGCAACCCTACAGAGCCTGGCCCAAATGCCATGCATTATCTATGCACCATTTCTCACACTGTATCCTGGCAGCCTTGGTGAACTGGGTGGGGCTCCCAGCAGTCTAGGAGAACTGAGTGGGTGCAGGAACACATTTAGTGTCCTAGAAAATCACAAACATTTTCTGCCTCAGCAACCAACTCACTCATGCATTCTTTTAGTTAGGAAAAAAAAAAGCCATTTCAACATTTTTTACTTGTTGTACAGCCATCGCCACTATCTCTTTACAAATTTTTTTTATTACCCATAACAGAAACCAGACTTCATCACATAGAAGGAAAAGTCTCCATCCATTCCAGCGTCATTCTCCATTTTTACCTGCCATTCTCCACTGTGGATGAGGAATGGGTTATAATGCACACCAACCCCAAAAAGCATATCTTTCAGATGGTTTTAAAATTTCCTGCAGGCCTGCATTTCTCAGCCCTGCCAGAGCTGAATTGTCATTGTTTTGTGCATGTTTTCCTGTGTCTGTGCTAGTAGAGATGACATCCACCACACTGCATATGGGACTTTCTACCACCTTCCAGCAAATCCAAAGGTCCCATGCCGGAGAGTAGAAGACAGGACTTCAGAGCTAGAAAGAGCCTTGGGGGACAATCTGGATCCAGAATGGCAAATTCAGGTCCATTCAGAGAGTACTGATGTTGTGGGAAGGGCTTGCACCTCTGAAGTGAACTCAGCTATTAGTGTGAGAGCATGCACAGTGTGCAGGCGGGACCTGTCCTTTCCTCAGGTGGGATTCTGCCCATGGTGGCCGATGTGCACTTTCTGATTTGAAATGAGTTTTTGATTCTACTAAAGGTCAAGCTTGAAGGTTGTTACATACCCAAGTCACAGGGGCATTTGAGACTTTAGTCTAAATCCCTTGTGTTAACTCCAGGCCACTGCCACTTCCCAGAC
The DNA here is from genome assembly GCF_000298275.1 of Orycteropus afer afer. Classification (NCBI taxonomy): domain Eukaryota; kingdom Metazoa; phylum Chordata; class Mammalia; order Tubulidentata; family Orycteropodidae; genus Orycteropus; species Orycteropus afer. The sequence continues at coordinate 7,044,503 of NW_006921745.1, read as the reverse complement.
TAGAGGAAATGCTAAGTGTATCAGCCAGGATCAAGTCTAGGAGATAGAAATCACACCAGTTATTTTCACAGTAAGAATCTAAAATAATTTTAGTTAACTGAAAAAGATATTACTTTAAAATCCTAAAAAAAATCCTCAAAGGTGTGAAGGAGGTGGTAACTATAATAGGCAGCCACTACACTTAAAGCTAGGTGAACATGGGTAGGAGGTTGTAATAATATGTAGAAGCATGGAGGAAAGGCCACCACAGAGCTAAGACTCAGATCCCCAGTAGCTTCAAGCTGACCACTGGTGCTGGTATTTCTGAGGTGAGGTAAGGGTCCTGGACCATGGGCCTGGGACTCAGGCCCCTGAAGAAGAGACACTGGCAGCTGGGGCTGGAGTCTCTGAGGGTCAGGGTATAACGAGGGTTGTTAGAAAATGTTGGGAAAATGACAACCTAAATCATGCTACTGGAAGGAACTGCCAATGCCAGGGAGAAGAAGTGAGGCTAAGTCAGTGCTGACAAGAACAGGAAGTACTCAGGAATAGGAAGCAGATGGGAAGCGTTGGCTTAGACGATTGATGCTCACAGGAACAGGAAGCAAACAAAAGGAGCAGATCCCTTCTCTGCCTCCCTCACAGTGCCCCCTGTAATGGACTGAATGTTAGTCCTAATCTTTGTACCTGTGAACATGACCTTCTTTGGAAATAGGTTATTTCTTTGAAGATATTATCAGTTAAGTTAATGAAGTCACACCAGAGTAGAAAAAAATCAGTTGCTGTAAAGTCAACTCCACCTTGTGGAAACTCCATGTGTGTCAGAGTAGAACTGTGTTCCAATGGCTGATTTTTTTTTTTTTTTCTTTTCGTAGATCACCAGACCTTTCTTCTTAGGCACTTCTGGGTGAACTTGAATGAATATCCAATCTTTTGGTTTTCAGGCAATTGTATTAACCATTTGTACCACTCAGGAACTCCATACCAGAATAGGGTGTATCCTTAGCCCTTCTGAGTGGCATTTTATAAGAGGAGAACAGACATGATGACATAGCCACACACAGGAAATATGCCATGTGAAACTACTTTGACAAGCCAAGAAACACCAAGTGACTCCTGGAACTACCAGAAGCTGGAAGAGACAAGAAGGATTTTCCCCTAGAGCAGACTGCGTGGTCCTGCCAATGCCCTGAATTTGGACTTCAAGGCAGAACTGTGAGACAGTAAATTTCTGTTCTTTAAAGCCACCCACTCTGTGGTATTTTGTTACAGCAGCCCTAAGACACTAACACACCCCCACTAGCAGAATTCAACAGGGGGCAGCTGGCAAAACAGAAATAACATTTTACAGAGTCCTAGCCTGTATAAGTCAGGACTCTCCAGAGAAACAGAGTCGACAGAAGATCAAAAGAGATTTATTTTAAGGCACCGGCTCACATGATTGTGAGGGCTGGCCAGTCCAAAATCTTTAGGCCAGGTCTTCTGGCTGCAATCTCGGCAGGAGTTGACACTGTGGTCCTAAGGCAGGATTCCTTCTCCCCACCAGAAACCTCAGTTTTTGCTCTTAAGACTTTTGACTGATTGAATGAGGCCTATACCCATGGTTGAGGGTAACGTTCTTGCTTAAAAACAATTGATTATACATATTAATGACATCTACAAAGTCTTCACAGCAACATCTAGACTAGTGTTTGAATAAATGAGTACCATAGTCTAGCCAAATTGACACCTAGAGTGGCCATCACACAGCTCCAACATCACAGAGCAAAGGTTTGGAATGGAGAGGTAAGTGCTCACTAACTGGTGTGCAGAGTTCTTGTTTCAGTTGAAGCCTAGACCTGACACTTGTTGTTGTTGTTGTTATTTGCCGTCGAGTCGGACCGGACTCATAGTGACCCCTCCTTGGGTTACTGAGGCAGTATCACTACAGACGTAGATTGCCCAATCTTCCTTCCAAGGAGTGGCTGGTGGGTTTGAACCACCAGCCTTCTGGTTAACAGTCAAGTGCCTTAGGCACTACACTACCAGAGCTCATCAGCTATCAATTGCCTTCAGGAGAGCAACCTGGAAGCTGTGCCGCACCCCACCCCAGCCCATCACTGAACATCACTAAGCTAATATCTCTACCAATCTCTGGACAAGGAACTGGAAGTTAATTAATCCACATGGCCTCTACCTTCTGCACATTTACCTGCAAAGGTAAAATTTCTCCTAAACCTTCATCAGGTATCCCCCGAACTGGACACTGCTATACTGATAAAGCACCACAAACACGTGGTGCCTGAGAAGTACAGGCACTAATTCTTCCCATTAGGAAGAAATACTGTGAGCATCTCCTGCCTCACCTGAACTTTGCTACAGGCTACATTTCCTGAGAAGGGAAGAACTGTTCAAAGACAGCTTTAAATTGGTAAGGAACCAAAACTTCCTAAGATACTCATTTTGGTACCAAAATGATGTAGTGGCTTTTTGTTTGTTTATTTATTTTTAGTCCCTTTACATGATCAAAAAAGTTGCTTTGGTGAATTAAGAAAATGGATTTGGAAGGATTCAATCTAATTCCAAGGTCATGTAAGGCACAGCTGTAGTTGGGGTAGCACCTCCATGGGTATGAGGCTGTTTCTACACCATTAGGCCAGGCAAGAGGATTTATGGAAAAGGACTTGGGGACAAAGTTCATATGCTGTTGATCAAATGCAGTGGCTTCTTTTTTCACTGGCTATAGTCCCCCTACAAACCCATGTTGGAATCACCTCCATTTCCCGTGGACTTCACTGAATGTGGGCAGCTACCTCTCTACTGTCTGGGTGATTTGAAGTCCTGCACACCTGAGAAATTACTTCTCTGTGTTTATACTCATAGGGGAAGATCAGTCATCACATTCTTAGCCCCGGGTCACAATATTGACCTTAATAGACTTGACATGGGGCTATTTTTCTGGCTGTTTTAAACTTGGCAATAGCTATTTCCTGAAGACAACTGGTATCCAATCAGCAAAGATGCAGTAAGCATAGTTTTGGTCTTGTTTTTCCTAGTCTTTGACAGATCTTTCTACATGACCACTTTTCTGAGAGGAAAGCCAGTCTTGCTAAGCCATGGATTCCAAGAGATTTCTTGCTGTTTGAACTTTTCTACTTACTCATGCCAGAAGTAGATCAAAGGAACATGGGGAGATGCAGCTGTGGAGGAGATGTATGTAGCTGGCTTAGTTATCTAGTATGGCTGTAACAGAAATACAAGTGGGTAGCTTTAACAAACAGAATTTTATTTTCTCATAGTTTGAAGGCTTGGTGTCGATATTATTGTTGTTGTTAAGTGCCCTCAAGTGGGTTCTGATTCATAGTGATCCTGTGTACGACAGAATGAAACACTACCCAGCCTTGTGCCATCCTCACAATAGTTTCTATTTGAGCTCATTGTTGGTTGCAGCCACTGTGTCAATCCATCACACTCAGGGTCTTCCTCTTTTTCTCTGACCTTCTACCAAGCATGACATCCTTCTTCAGGGACTGGTTCCTCCTGATAACATGTCTACAGTGAATTACTTAATATGGCCCTTTTAGTGATGCACGGTCTTGTAACAATGATTGGGTAGGATTATGCAAATAAGTTGTTTGTGGCCCACAAAGAGGATTAGACAACCTGCTAATAATGCAAATAAGGTGCATGGGATCCTTTTGGGAGGTGGACCATGCAAATAAGGTGTGTGGAACCTTAACAAGCAGACTGGTCAGTTTTGCCATCCTCCTAGGCTAAAAAGAGTGCCAATCCCAGGGCAGGGTCAGGAACTCGATACCACCAAGAAAGGAGAGCTAGGAGGGGAGCATGTCCTTTGGACTCATGATCCCTACACAGAACTTATTAGACACACCCAGGACACAGAGTTGTAAGACTGGAGACAGCCCAAAACAGCAAGAGACAGCAGCAGAAAATTGTCAGTAGAAGAACCACAAGACCAGCAGGAGATGGTGTGGTGGGCTTCCCAGCCCACAGAGTAAGGTGACTACAGTGGACATGCTGACCTAAGAATAAGAGAGCTGAATGCCTTTGGTCAGGAGGCTTGCTAGTGGAGTATGTGCCTCTGGGCACTTGGCAAGCTAAGCTTGCCAATCCACAAAGCAAGAGAGCTGAGAGCCTTAGGGCCAAGGCTTCCTGGCAGAGTGGAGTGCCTCCAAGCACTTGTTTTTGTTGTTATGTGCTGTTGAGTTGGGTCTGACTCATAGTGATCCTATGTAAAACAGAATAAAACACTGCCCAGTCCTGTGCTAGCCTCACAATCCCTGCTATGCCTAAGCCCATTGTTGCAGCCACTGTGTCAATCCTCACTTATGGCCTTCCTCTTTTTTACTGACCCTCCACTTTACCAAGGATGATATTCTTCTCAAGAGAATGGTCTCTTCTGACAACATGACCAAAGTAGGTGAGCCGAAGTCTAGCCATTCTCGCTTCCAAGAAGAATTCCAGCTGCACATCTTCCATAACAGATCTGTTAGTCCTTTTAGCAGTCCATGGTACTATTAGGATTCTTCTCCATCATCACAACTCAAAAGCATCACCTCTTCTTCTGTCTTCCTTATTCATTGTCCAGCTTTCACATGCATAGGAGGTGATTGAAAACACCATAGTTTGGGGTAGATGCACCTTAGCCTTCAAAGTGACATCTTTGCTCTGGAAAACTCTATGAATTGCCTTGAAACATTGTCCAAGATAGTGCCAGAAGGTGAGCCCTCAGTTTAGAAGGCACTCAAAATATGACTGCAGAAGAGATGCCTCCTCCAACTAGCATAGACTTTACTGATGTGGATGGTGTAAAGTTTTCAGAACCTCCATTTGCTGATGTGGCACAACTCAAAATGGGAAGACACTGCTGCAAACATCTACTAATAATCTGAATATGGAATGTACAAAATATGAATCTAGGAAAATTAGAAGTTTTCAAAAATGAAATGGAATGCATAAGGATCAATATCCTAGGCATTAGTGAGTTGAAATGGACTGGTTTTGGCCATTTTGAATCTGACAATCTATGATCTACATAGATTGCTGAGAGTGACAAACTGAAGAGGAATGGTGTGGCATTCATCTCCACAAAGCATGCTTCAATACCTATCCTGAAGAACAATGCTGTCAGTGATACAATAATATGCCTACAAGGAAGACTAGGAACTCTGGTGGCATAGTGCCTAAGACATTTGACTGCCAACCAGATGGCTGGGAGTTCAAACCAATCAGCCACTCCTCAGAAGGAGGCTTGGGAAATCTACTTCCATAAAGATACCACCTCAGAAACTCAAAGAGGGGTCCCTATGAGTCGGAAATGACGCAACGGTAGTGAGTTTGGACTAGTTAATACTACCATTAATCAAATTTGTGCACCAAACACCAAAGCCAAAGATGAGGAAATTGAAACATCTTCTGCAGTCTGAAATTATCCAAACATGCAGTCCAGCTATATTGATCATTACAGGTGATTGGAATGCAAAAGTTGGAAACAAAAAAATATCACTAGTAGTTGGAAAATATGGCTTTGGTGATAGAAATCACGCTGGAGATCGCATGATAGAATTTTGCAAGACCAATGATTTATTCACTGAAAATAGCTTTTTTCAACAACATAAACAGTGGCTGTACTTGTGGACCACACCAGATGGCATACACAGTAATCAGATCAACTACCTCTGTGCAAAGAGGTGATGGAGAAGCTCAATATCTTCAGCCAAAACAAGGCAAGGAGCTAACTGTAAAAGAGATCATCAACTGCTCTTTTTTTTTTTTTTTTCTGCAGCCCTTCCTTCTCCCATGAATGTTCTCTCCAGGGTGTGTGTCTACTTGAGGTAAATGTTTAACTCACTTGCCTGTTCTTTGTTTTGCTGGAAACCACAGGTGTGGGTTCAATTCCAGACCTGAAGGGCAGCTAGGGGCCATAGTCTCAGTGGTTTCACCAGGCTCTATTGGACCAGCAAAACTGGTCCCCCCCTT
>NW_006921745.1:7007391-7037593 GCF_000298275.1 Orycteropus afer afer | reverse complement strand
TCAGAGGTCCACGATTATCTTCTGTGTCTGTGTTAATTGGTTTCCCTTTTCTTTGTTGAAGAGGGTCTGTGCAATCCTTCTGCCTAGTCCACCATCTTGCCGGAACTCTCTCTCATCAACTGCTCTTATGCAGGTTCAAGTTGAAGCTGAAGACAATTAAAACAAGTCCACTAGAGCCAAAATATGACCTTGATTTATCCCACCTGAATTTAGAGACCATCTAAAGAATAGATTTGATGCATTGACTACCAATCACTGAAAACCAGATGAATTGTGGGGTGACATCAAGAACATTATCCATGAAGAAAGCAAAAGGTCATTAAAAAGACAAGAAAGAGAGAAAAGATCAAAATGAATGTCAGAAAAGACTCAAACTTGTTCTTGAATGGGAAGTAGCTAAAGCAAATAGAAGAACTGACAAGATAAAAGCTGGACAGAAGGCACTTATTGGCAAAGCTAAATAACTTTGTAATATTTGCCCTAGCTATCAGTGCAGAGACCAAGAGACCAAAAGTCAGAGAGACCTGCCCTCAGGCATGGCTGAGAAGAAGCTGCCGTGATAGAACAGTATCCTGAATCATTCAATTGACCCTCAATTGTAACCTGTTACTTCCCTAATAAACACCATAATCATGAATATTGTCTATGAGTTCTGTATGTGACCATTGCAACAAATTATTGAACCTAGCAGACAAAGAGAATGCCATGGGAAGGATGGCTGTTGTCAGAGTTGGTGAGAAGATTGGAGGGTGGAGATATGTTTGAATTGCACCTCATAGGAATCAGTCCTGGGTTCAGGTTGATGGTGATTCTCCCACCCCCTCATGAAGTTGGAGGTCACCATGCCATTTTCACAATGTCTAAAGTACATAAGACCAAGTCTCACCATCCTCCCTTCTAAGGAGCATTATGGCTATACTTTTCCCAAGACAAATTTGTTCATTCTTCTGGCAGTCCATCATATATTCAATATTCTTTGCCAATACCATAATTCAAATCCTCAATCTCTCCTGATTTGGTCTTCCCTATTCATTGAGTTGGGGCCGACTCTACGGCACATAACAACAACAACAACATTCATTGTCCAGCTTTCACATGCATGTGAGGCTATTGAAAATACCATGACTTGGGTCAGGCACATCTTAGTTTTCAAGGTGACATCTTTGCTTTTTAACATTTTAAAGAAAGAAGTCTTTTGCAACAGATTTGCCCAATGCAGTAAGTCATTTGATTTCTTGATTGCTGCTTCCATGGGTGTTGATTGTGGATCCAACTAAAACGAAATCCTTGACAACTTCTTTCTTTTCACCATTTATCATGAAGTTTACTGGTCCAGTTGTGAAGATTTTTGTTTGCTTTAGGTTGAGGTGTAATCCACACTGAAAGCTGTGGTCTTTTATCTTCATCAGCAAATGCTTTGTGTCCTCTTCACATACAGCAAGGTTTGGAGGAAGCTCAAATTCAGGATGCCAGCTAGGGGAAGGTTTTCTCTCTCTGTCATCTATAGAGGAAGGTTCTTGTCTCTTTTTAGCTTATATTCCATGATGATCATGTGACATGGCAGCTCTCTTCTCCCATCCCTGCTTGCTTGATTGGTTTCTTACTCAGTCTCCTTTTATCTCAAATGAGATTGATTTAAGACACACACTCAGTAATACTTCCCTGTTAACATAATAAAGACAACCCGTTCCCAAGTAGGATTATAACTATAGGTTTAAGGTTAGGATTTACAATGTGTGTTTTTGGGAAACCACAATTCAACCCTAAACAATTGGAGAGGAATTCTGAACAGAACTGGTCAAAGATTCCAGACTCCACCAAAGGAAATATCTTTGGTATCATAGAAAAGGGTCTTGGCTCTTGGACTCAGATTTATCTAAATGCCATAAAATAATCTCCCAGAAGTGAAATGAATAGCCAGCGCTTCAATATCTGACTCCTCCAGGCAACCCTCAATGGCTGAGCTGGTGTGTGTCTGTCTTGTTCTTGAAATGGATGCTGTCCAGGAAGCTCAAAGAACTTCATTCATTTTCATTAAATTTGCTGGTATCAGTGACAGACATTCAGCCTGTCAGTGTGCAGGAAAGCAAGAGGTTGAGAGTACTTCTGATCACAAGGAAAGCTTGGTGTTGTTTACAGAGGAGGTATTAGGGAACCATTGATTTTAACAATCTCTGTCTACCATCTGAAAACATGTATTGTTTGTCAGAAGAGACAAACCAACACCATAGCTACAAAATAAAAGGAACTTATTGAAGATGAATGACAAGTCTGTGTAGCTTGTCTTCCTCACAATTGATTTTTATAAACTATCGTAAACACATTTTATACATCATTCACTTTGTGAAGAGGGGAATCACAAAATACAGATAACTCAGAAAACGTGTTCAAGCGTTGAAGTTCATCTGCCTCCTCCGTTGTCTTTTTAACAAAAGTCCCTAATACAGAACCTACTAATCTGAGTTGTGTGTTTTTTTCTCTGAGCTGGAAGAAATGTCTTAGAAGAACCAGGAGGCCACCCAGAATGTCTTGATATGCAACTTTGCTCCCCAGTATTGAAAAGTTACATTGGATAGTGGAGTGCATCTTTTAAAGCTTGAAACCCCTATGAAGTCCTATGAAATCAGAAGGCAGAGGCAGGATTACTGTGGAGATCTAAGGTTAAACCTTTTCCATGCAGAAGCTCTTTCCAAGGTCACCTATATTCTTCTATGAAGACTACAAAGATAAAGGGAGGAAGAAGCAGCCCCTGCCATGCACCAGATGAGTGTGGGGGGACCTCTAGGTCCAGGACTGCAGTGAGAACCGGAAAGCACCCTCCATTGCCTCCACATCAGCTGAGTGGCAAGAAAGTGGAGTGGGGGAAAGATCTAACTGAGCTGGATCAGTTAACTAGCTGTGTGAGACTAGAACAAGGAAAATCAAAGAGCTAGTACTCTCCCAGAGTTCCTGAGTAGAACAAATGTTTAAGCTTTCAGCTGATAAGCAAAAGGTTAAAGGTTCAATGCCACCCAAAGGCACCTCAGAAGAAAGGCAGAGTGATTTATTTCTGAAAACTCAGCCATAGAAAACTCTATGGAGCACAGTTCTACTCTGACCACATGGGGTCTTCATGAGTCAATGTCCACTAGATAGCAACTAGTTTAGTCCTCTCCCAGGCTCACACTTAGGCAACAAGCCCTACCCCCAAGATGTGACTTTTCCAGCACAAATGAGCCTGCTGAGGAAAACCTGAATCCTCTTTCTGTTCTCTGTATAGATGATGTTACATTGTTGTCTTATGTGGAGGAGATCAAAGAAAATGCAGCAAAAAAAAAGTGGGGGAAATTATTCTAGAATAGATCAAACAATAAATTACAATTATTATTTAGTAGAATTACTCCAAGATTCCATTTATATGACAGTCTTGTAAAGGCAAAACCATATGGATAGAAAACAGATCTGTTGTTGCCAGGGGCTGACAAGGAGGTAGGGGAGGGATGCCTACAAAGAGGCAGCTTAAGTGTTTATATTTTGATTTCTTGATTGTGGAGGCAGTTACACAACTGCATACATTTGTCAAAATTCAAACTGTAACTAAAAAAATTTACATGCATAATTTACTGCATGTAAATCGTACCTCTATGTTTTCAGTAATTAAGTCTGTTAAGTAAAGCCTGTTGACTAATTGCCTCTATTCCAGCCACACCCATTTCTTTTTCCATTGTATTTGAAACGGCTGCCATAGGCCTGTGGGGAAAAAGCAAAAGGAAAGCCTTCAGCTTCCAAAGTCACTTGTGAATTCAGACCCCAGGACCTGAGTAAGAAGGGGACACCTGTTTGTTTGCAGATCTGTCTCTTGCCACCTGGTGAGCACTCAGACTACAAGGACCTTTATGTGCTTCCCACATCTATCTCTATGTCCCTACCACCCAGTATAGTGCCAGCATACAGTAAGTGTCCAGTAAATATGGGTGGAAGAGATGAAAGGAAAGTGGCTTGCCCAACCATGCCATCTCCTGAGCTCTCCACTCTCTCCCCTATCACATCCCTCTCTCCTGCTCCCCAACCCTCTTATCTCTGAATTTCTGAAGTGTGTCCACCACCTCGTGGCCCAAATTAGGTTCAGCACAATTCTTCCAGAAGCATTTCTTCCCAAGCAGTCCTACAAGTCTCTAGGAAGGCCTGGAAACACAAGAAGGAACTCACCAGTAAAGTGACAGGAGCTCTCTGGGCACATTGAGATGCATAAGTGCAGGAGTGGAGAAAGGCTTGGTGTGTGAGGAAACAGCAAGTGGCGCAACGTGGGACAGCTGCACGGATGGGGAAAGTAAAAGCTTATGTTGTTAGGGCCAAGTTAGAAAAGCCTCCAGTGCCGAGGTTAGCGGGGTTAGACTCCAATTTTACCTCACCTGGTGCGGTGTAGTAAATTACTTAGTGTGGCTTTTCTACCCATAAGTCTTTGTAAACTCTAAGGTGGGAATTGCTATTAGCTACGGAGGAGATCCTGATTTTAAAGTCGCCCACCTGGGTTATTTCTGTTGGGCGTGGCACAACACAATGTTCTGGGAAGTTCCCACTCTCTCTCACGTGCTTAGAGTTCTGATGCTGTGATTGGCTAGTTTGACCACCCTTCCAGGCTCAAAAGGAGCCTCCTGGAGGCAGGACTCTCTCTGGCTGCTGGTGGAGGAAGACGTGCTGCCGAAAGAGACATGCACCCCTGAAAGAGACACGTGCTGCTGGGAAAGAGCCGCAAGAGACACGCATCACTGAGTGAGACACCGAGGGACCAGCACTGCTGGAAAAGAGACTGTGAGAGACTCTTGGCTGAGGGACGGTGGGCTGGGAGAGAGACTGAGCGTTCTTCCTGGACTTGAGTTGTAGCCTGGTGCTTCCCTAATAAACCCCATAATCTGTGAGTTCTGTGTGGCCACTGCAGTGAATTATCGAACCCAGGAGAGAGGTGGTGGGTGCTTTGGAAGGAACAGTTGGTGAAAGGGCTGGAGGGAGGCAGCATGTCTGGCCTTGCAGTAATAGGCCTTGGGTTACTGCTGGTAATCCTGCCTTCCCCTTGTAGGGTTAGAGGAGGTCAGAACATGTGGCCTCCTTGTCGTTTTTGCACCTGGAAATCCCACAACATTTAACACACATCCAGATAGGGTGTATTTTCCTGTCTGACTTCCTACTTGGTAGTAGGAGGGTAGGACCCCATCCTTCTTGTTGGTCCCATGTGTTCAATAGTTATTATATTAAATTAGGGCATATGTGGTGGAGTGGGTAATAATGACTGAATTAACCTTCTAGAAAGTTCCCTCTGGCTGCTTTTGGAAAAAAGATTGGAGGGGCCAAAGTGGAGAAGTGAAAATTGTTAAGGACTTTAATTGTACAGCTTCTACAGGAATATGAAGACAGGGTGGACGTTCACCGATTTCATGGAGAAGGATCAAATGTGACTCCACAACAAAGCTGAAGAGAAAGATCTCTTCCTTCTGAAACTGTGATGTGGCCAAAGTCCCTGGGTCAGTCAACATCTGAGAGGAAAGGAGAAGTCAAGGGTTGGGGTGACTGACTTTCCTTGAACAGACTGGAAGTGCCACTCCAAAACCACAGAGGTGGAGTTGCTTCCAGTCTCCTAAATGTGTTGTTATTTCTTGTTTGAATAAAAGGCCATGAACAATAGTGAAGATAAGATTCCTAACCAATGGCTCACAGACCTTCCAGGCACAGGTATGTTTTTGGGAGATAGAAGAAGAAAGATAGCTGGGTTCCTGGAGAGCATGGAGTTATTACAGACAGATGGATCCAACCTGGAAATTGTCATGGAAGAGTGGAGCATGAAATTGGATTTTAAAGGAAGGGGAATCCAGGGTTGGGCAGAGGCCTGGGAGGAGGATTCTTGGGTAGAGGTTTGTGTGGGATGAGAGGTGACTTAGGTCTACAAACAACAAACCAAATGTGGGGTAAAAAAAGATAGGCATTGGAGAACCTTAGGGCAAGTTCTTCCCATAACACAAGTTGAGCTCCTGACCTCAGTCATGGCCTCTTGTATGATTCACCATGAAATACTAAACCTAAGTCTGTCAGTCCTTCCTCTATTCCCTTTAGTCCGTCAGTGAACTTAGAGTTAGCCCAGCCTGTTCCCTCATACTTCTTCCTCTTCCTTCTCTGCTCTGTTCCTCCACTGATCCCTCAAGGACAGAACTTAAAAGTCAGGCCATGTAGCACCTGAATACAGGGCCAGATAAGGGTCAGCAAATATGAGGAAGACCCTCAATTAGATGGATTGACACAAATGCCATAACAGTGTACTCACAGCAACAATCATGACAACATTGCAGGACTGGGCAATGTTTTGTTCTGTTTTACTTAAGGTTGTGGAGTTGGAGTCGGTGGCAACTAACAACAACAAGGCATCCTGTCCATTGGAGTGGTTTCAGTGACCTAAGAATCATCTCCCAAAGCGGATTGGGTTAGAAGCTGTATCAGTCAGGGTTAATGTTCTTCAACCAGAATAAGTAGGAGAATGAATATATATATGTGTGTGTGTGTGTGTGTGTGTATCTCCTTATAATATGTAAATATATCAATAAATATTTATTAGCAGGAATTGTAAATACTTGTGGAGGCTGGCTAAGCAAGTCTGAAATCCATAGGGCTGAGAGTAAGGAAGGGAAGACCACCAGCGGGTTGAAGTTTTGAACTTTATGGACAAGGTTGTCCATAGATAGAATTTCTTCTCTATCAGGCAAACCTCAACCCTGCTTTTAAGCCTTTCCAATTGATTCAGTCAGTGGTACCCAAATTATCCAAAACAATCCCCTTCACTTAAAATCAACAGATTAGGAGTTTTAACTGTGTCTGAAAATACCTTCAAAGTAACACCCCAGTAAATGTTTGATTGAATAACGGATTGTAGTTTAGCCAATCTGACACATCAGAAAAGCCATCACAACTTGCAACTCAGAGTTTCCAGGACATTCATGATGCTTCTCAATCAACTTCAAACTTGAGAAATTGCTAAGAGGCCTGACTCCTCTGCAAGCCATTGAACAAATGACTGATACCCTTCTGAAACCCCAGAATAGCTCTAATGCTGGGCAGAGGAAGCTCATGGTCTCCAGGTACAGCTTTCTAAGGCTGGATTGTCATCCCAGGGACTTGGCAACAATCACTCTATTCCCACTGGATGATTAGAAACCCTGGTTTGCTGTGATAATGCTGCTGAGACACCTCAGCTTGCTATTCTGAGTTTGCTTTTCCAAGATTCGGGCTGAACTGTAAAAATTCTAATGGACTTGAGACTTCCTGAAGCCATGGAGGGTGGATAAACCCCTGAAACTATTGCCCTGAATTAATCCTTAAACCATAAACCAAAAATATCCCCTGAAGTCTTTTAAAAGCAAACAATAATTTAGCTTAACTAATAAAAGTAATCATACTACTAATAATGTCTGCCTTTAGCATTATGCTCTTTTAAGAACTATCTATATGGAATAAAATTGACAACAGCAACTTGAAAGTTTAGATAGGAACTTTAAGGGGCAGTGAATTTATGTTACTAAGGGACAAACAACTTAGAAAAGGAGGATGAGAGTGGTTGCACAACTTGAAGAATGCGATCTGTCACTAATTGTACACATAGAAACTGTTGAATTGGTCTATGTTTTGCTGTGTCTATTCTCAAAAACAATAAATAATTTTAAAAAAATTGAAGTAGATCTATGTTATACAGCAATAAAAGAGTTGAGGTGACAAAAATAAATAAATAAAAGACCACATGATGGGTGGGAACTTTGAGATCCAAGATGCTGCCCACAAGGAGCCAACTCACTCAGCATATTCCCCTGAGCAAGCTTTCTAAACTGGCACTTGAGATACTCCATAAGGTACATTGTGACTCCAGGAACTCTTTCTAAGAACAAGCCAAGGAGATGGAGTGTACAGAGGAATCCACACTAGCTGGGCTTGGATGAGTTATGAAAATAGGAAGGAGAGGATGGAGATGGTGTGTGCCTAGAGGATGCATCATAAACAACATAAAACTGGGGGGGGAGTGTTGCAAAATGTATAACAAAAATTAATATATAATCACTATATAAAGAGCACTTTGAAATTAATAGAAAGGATGAACAACTCATTTTTTAGAAATAGCTCTTTAAGTCTCTCCAATTTTTGCAAAGACAGAGAATATGAACATATGATTAAATTTGTAAAAGAAATTGACAACATGCAAATATGTGTTCAACTTTACTAGAAATTAAAAATTAAAATTAAATTGTCACTGGGCTATCATTTTTTTACACCTCATACTAACAGAAGTGTACCCTGATAGTGAAGACATGGAGGAACAGACACTCTTACTCACTGTCGATAGGGATAATATTGGTACAGCATCTCTGGGGACAGTATTCATCAAAAGCCTTTAAAGTTCAGATATGTTTTGACTTTTCAATAGATTGTTTGCAAAGATGACCAGAACAATTTCTCTATCCTGTGTGCCCTATTGCAATGTGATTTTCCATTCCTCCCATTAGAAATCTGGGCTCAACTGGAGACTTTCTTCAACCAATAGAATGCAACAAAAGTGAAGTATGTGTCTTCTGAGGCTAGTCCTTAAGATAAAGGCAGTTTCTACTTTCACCATCCTGGAGCCCTGAGCCACCATATAAAGAAGTCTGGCTACCCAACTGGAGAGGCCACTTGGACATAAAGGCTCGGGCTGAGGGTCAGTACTATCTGGTAGACATGTGAGTGAAATTCTGCTCCAGTCAAACCTTCAGATGACTGTAGCCATATGTATGATCCCAACCAGCACTACATAGAGCAGAACAACTGCCCAGCTTAGCCCAGGCACAGAACTGTGAGAAATCATAAGTTGTTATTATAAGGCATGAAGTTTAAGGGTGATTTGTTACCTAGCAATAGCTACCTGATATAGATATATATATATGAATTTCCAAAAATTATCATATAAAATGTACAAAAGTGTAGAGGAACACTCATTCAAGCTCTGTAATAAGAAAACTATTAGAAAAATCTGAAGTTATGCATATAATTAGAGAAATAGCATAATTATGATGCATTTGGTGAAATACAATATGCAGCCATTAAAAATGAGAATGTGCTCTGTGTTTATTGACATAGAAATATAAATTAAGTGAAAAAAGAAAGTTACAAGAAAGTGTGAATGACTTAGTGATGGAAGATGCAGGCTCTGGAGCCAGACTGAGTTTGAACAGTAGTCTCTGCCATCACCCTGTTGTGTGCCCTTAGGCAAGATGCTTTACCTTTCTGAGTGTTCAGTTTTCTCTACTGTTCACTGTGTATAAAGGGTTTGCTGAGCTTTAGAAGTCTAATGTTTTCCCAGGTGAATACATGGGTGTAAGCTTGAAAATCTGGACATAGACAAGGGCTAGGAAGGACTAAATGTATAGGGGAACTCATTTCACACATTTAAGAGAGAGGCACTGTCTAAAAACCCACCATGATTTGTCCATGGTCAAATTAAAAAAAAAAAAAAAAAAACTTCACTGCTGTGGAGTCAGATCTGACTCATAGCGACCCCTCCTTGGGTTTCCGAGGCTGTATCTGTACAGAAGTAGATTGCCCAGTCTTTCTTTTGAGGAGTGGCTGGTAGATTTGAACCACCAACCTTCTGGTTAGCAGTCAAATGCCTTAGGCTCTATGCCACCAGAGCTCCTAATAAGCACACCATATATCCTTTCTGAAATTTATAAGGCATCTTATAATTGTGAGGCCTGAGTCCTAATGGCCTCCAGGTATATCTTTAACCAGAAGTCTTTCAGTGTCGGGGATTCTAACACTCCCCATGCCTCAGGGCTTTTATCTACCCTCCGGACTCAGCATGTATCAGAGATTTCCTCCGGATTCAGCAAGTATCAGAGATTTACCTGGCTCCTGTAGTCTCCCACGTATCAGGGCTCTGCATCCTCCCTAGATAATAATTCCCTAAGTAGACTTTGGAGCCGGGGGATTCCAACACGTCCCCCAACATCTCAGATCCCTGCCCTAAACCCCTTAGCAACAACCAATCATCTGTATCCCTTAGCCCTGGTACTACTCCACCCTATATTTTTTCTTACAAAAATGTGATAGTAAAAGAGCACGAGGTCTTTTGCCTTGGCCACTGCGTTGGCAAGAGCAGGGACCCTAACTGGAGCTAGCTAATAAACTTTCCTTTTGCTTTTGCATTATTGTGTGTGTGGTGACTTCCTTGCGCCGACCTTCCTTTCTGGGCTCAACAATAATATTGACATTTCTTATAATTGCTGCAGTAAAGAAACCTTTTTATCCAAGAATTTCCCCAAACCATGGATCATGGAATCTTTTTGTTTGTTTCCTAGGGATGGGAGTGGAGGTGAATGTTGATAGAAATAAGCCATATTAATATCTCATTGAACACACTAATTAGAAGGTGGATGGACTAAAAGATGGAAGGGAGGGAGGAAGGGAGAAAGAAAGGAAGGAAAGGAAGAAGGGAAAAAGAAATGACATGGTGAAGAAAATAAATAAGATCCATAATTTCTAATTCATGGCATCAAACCCAAGAACACTCTCAAACCAGAAAAGTGTTTTTGCAAGTTTGATCAATCTCATTAGTTGGCAAAACCTGTATAGAAGTAGCATAAGATTGTTTGTAGTCTTTGAATATCCCTCTCAGGGAAATATCCCTATGTTTAGCTGCAGAAGTTCCTGTCAGATGATGAGTTTTCACTTTGACTCTCATGGGGTGTCACATAAAGTAGAGTCAATGTTACCTCTCCCAAATCTAGAACATTCTGAGGTCACCTGGCTTGAAGGTTTTGAAGAAAAGACTGTACACCCACTTTGCACCCATATTTTGTGGTGCATTCACACACTCATCTGTGAAATGGGGAGAAGACCTTCCAAGTCTGTTTTGATTATCCAATAAAATAATGCATGACAGGAACCTGATATAATTCTGGGCACAAGATGTGTTTCAAACTGTTGTTGCTCTCTTCCCGCTTTCTCCTGGCTGTTCTACTTCTGCTGCCTGGTCAGTATCACTGCTTGGTGACCCTTGCCCTTTCCCTGGCCCATGTTAAAAGCAGCAGAACCCAAGATTGTGTCTTTTCTTGCCTTTCCCCCTGCTAAAACCTGACATAATTAACACACATGAATGGGCCTGCTTTATTTCATATTGCTTTATGACTTCCTCAGTATAAAATATGCCATTTTCACAACATAATACATAAAAATTTTGTTCCACAACCTACTTTGTTGAATAGCAACTGGAGTCTTAAAAGCTTTCAAGTGGCCAACACAGGTGGAGCTTATGATCTCCTCTTGTCTGAAGTGAAGAAGAATGAAGCATCAATTGCATTTGGAAGCAATCAGCCTTAGGATATGATGGACCTCAACACCAGAAGAACTAGATGGTGCCTGGCTACCAATACCAACCACTGGGGAAGGGATCAAAACTGGAGATCCTAGAGAGACTGGGAGAAAAAGCATGGAACAAAATTAAAAAACACAATAACGACCAGAATTACTAGTTAGATGAAGTTTGGTGGGACCCCCAAGACTATGGCCTTGTGATACATTTTGGGCCTGGGATAGGACTCACTCCCAAGGACTGGCTCTTAACTCAACAGTAGAATAACTTACATGCAGAACACTCAACCCAGAGCTATGCACCCACCTACTCTACAGAGAAGCACCCCTTGGAACAATCAGCCATGGGGCACCAGAGGGACAGCATTCACACAGAGGGAAAGTTGGACAAGCAAGAGTACATAACTAAGAAAGGCACAGGGATGAGGGGTCACAGGGAAGGGAGAGGAGAAGAGTTGATTAGGGTTGGGGGTGGTAATTGAGGAGTGAAACCCAATGTACAAGAACTACTGAATGTAAAACAAACTGTGCTCTGTAAATTTGCACCCAAAACACAATAAAATAAATAAATAAATAGATAGATGGATAAAGTATGCTGTTTTAAAAACTGAAAATTCAGAGTTAAGTCTTTGGTCAGAATGAAGACACTCTCCCTCCAATAGTTACTGCAATCTCTGTGAATACCTCACCCTGTGGCCATGCATATCAGGGGCTGTGCTTGAAGCCATTGGAAATGTTATAAATTTGTGTCAAAAGTAAGAGAGCTGGAGGCTGAAATATGCCACATCTTTCTCCCAAGGAGCAGCTGGTGGGTTCAAACTGCCAACCTTTCAGTTAGCAGATGACAATTAATCAGTGTGCCACCAGGGCTGCTTTCTAATTTAATCTGCTTGGTTAAATTAGAAGCTAACAAGGAGCTCTGGTGGCATAGTGGGCAAGGTATTTGGCTGCTAACCAGGAGGTAAGCAGTTCAAACCCACCAGCTGTTCTGTGGGAAGTAGATGAGACAATCCACTTCCATAAATACTTCTAGCTTGGAAACCCAATGGGGTTTCTATGAGTCAGAATTAACTCAATGGCATTGGGTTTGGGTTTTTGGCACTTAACAACTCATCTCAGTTTATAATACTGCTTAACAAACTGGAGGCTGAAACAGGTAAGAGAAGAACCCCAAGTAGGAAGCAGGAGCCGGGCCAATGGCCAGAATACGTAAAGGGAGACCCCCAGGTAGGAAGCAGGAGCCAGGCTGATGGCAGAACAGGTAAGGGGAGAGCCCTCAGGCAGGAAGTGGGAGCAGGTGGATGGCTGGAACAGTAGGGGGACTGCCAGGAAGTGAGCAGAGTGGTTTGGAACCACTAAGGGAAATGGACCTGTCTGTCAGTTTGTCATGCTGTGGTGGCTTGCACATTGCTGTGAGGCTGGAGGCTGTGCTACCAGTATTACAAACGCCAGCAGGATAGACAATGGTGGACAGATTTCAGCACAGCTTCCAGATTGAGACAGACTTGGAAAAAGGAAGAGGACATCCAGTTCTCAAAGAATTGACCAGTGAAAACCTTATGATTAACAGTGAAACACTGTATGATATATTACTGGAAAACTTTATGAATAGCCCTGAAACACTGTCTGAAACAATGCCGGAAGATGAGCCCCCCAGGTTAGAAGGCACTCAAAATATGACTAGGAAAGAGCTGCCTCATCAGAGTAGAGCCAACCTTAGTAATATGGATAAAGTAAAGCTTTTGGGACCTCCATTTGCTGATATGATATGGCTCAAAATGAGAAGAAACAGCTGCAAACATCTGTTAATAATCAGAACATGAAATGTACAAAGTATGAAACTGGGAAAATTGGAAGTTGTCAAAAGTGAAATAGAATGCATAAATATTGATATCTTAGGCATTAGTGAGCTGAAATGGACTGGTTTTGGCCATTTTGAATCAAACAACCATATGACCTACTATTCTGGGAATGACAAATTGGAGAGGAAAGACATGGCGTTCATCATCACAAAGAATGTTTCAAGATAGATCCTGAAATACAATGCTGTCAGTGATAGGATAATATCCATACACCTACAAGGAAGACCAGCTAATATTACTATTATTTAAATTTATGCACCAATCACCAAAGCCAAAGAGGAGAAAAATGAAGATTTTTACCAACTTCTGCAGTCTGAAATTAACTGAGCATACTAGCAAGATGTGCTGATTATCACCACTGATTGAAATGCAAAAGTTGGAAATAAAGAAGAATCACCAATAGTTGGAAAATTTGGCCTTGGTGATAGAAATCATGCTGGAGATCGCATGATAGAATTTTGCAAGACCAACAACTTATTCATTGCAAATACCTTTTTTCAACAACACAAATGGCAACTATACCTGTGGACTTCACCAGATGGTTTACACAGGAACCAGACTACATCTGTGGCAAGAGGCGATGGAAAAGCTCAATATCTTCAGTCAAAACAAGGCCAGGAGCTGACTGTGCAACAGACCATCAACTGCTCACATGCAAGTTCAACTTGAAGTTGAAGACAGTTAAAACAAGTCCACAAGAGCCAAAATGCAACCTTGAATATATCCCTGCTGAATTTAGAGACCATCTAAAGAATACATTTGATGCATTGAACACCTATGACTGAAAACCAGAAGAAAGCAAGAGGTCATTAAAAAGACAAGAAAGGAAGAAAAGACAAAAATGGATGTCAGAAGAGACTCTGAAACTTGCCCTTGAGCAGAGAGTAGTTAAAGCAAATGGAAGAAATTACAAGATAAAAGAGCTTGAGAAGACACAGTCAATTACTATAATGAAATGTGCAAAGACATGGAGTTGGAAAGCCAAAAGGGAAGAATACATTCAGCACTCCTCAAGCTAAAAGAAGTGAAGAAAAAAAATTAAGCTTTGAGTTGCAATTTTGAAAGATTCTATATGCAATATATTGAATGATGCAGGAAACATTAAACGAAGATGGAAGGAATGCACAGAGTCACTGTATCAAAAAGAATTGGTTGATGTTCATCCATTTCAGGAGGTGGCATATGATCAAGAACCAATGGTATTGAAGTAAGAAGTCAAAGTTGAACTGAAGGAATCGGCAAAAAACAAGGCTCCAGGAATTGATGGAATGCCCATTGAGATGTTTCAACAAATGGATGCTGTGCTGGAGGCACTCATTCGCCTATGCCAAGAGATTTTAGACAGCTACCTGGCCACCTGACTGGAAGAGATCCATATTTTTATTCATTCCAAAGAAAGGTGATCCCACAGACTGTAGATATTAGCAAACAATATCATTACTATCGCACACAAGTAAAATCTTATTGAAGATAATTCAAAAATGGTTGCAGCAGCATATTGACAAGGAACTTCCAGAAATGTAAGCTGGATTCAGGAGAGGATGTGAAATGAGGGATAACATTGCTGATGTCAGACAGATCTTGGCTGAAGGGAAAGAATACTAGAAAGATGTTTACCTATGTTTTATTGACTATGCAAAATCATTCGACTGTGTGGATCATAACAAATAATGGATAACATTGAGAAGAATAGGAATTCCAGAATATTTAATTGTACGCATGAGGAACCTATACGTAAACCAGGAAGCTGTCATTCAAACAGAACAAGGGGACACTGTGTGGTTTAAAATCAAGAAGGGAGTGCATCAGGGTTACATCCTTTCACCATAGTTATTCAGTCTGTATGCTGAGCAAATAATCCAAGAAGGTGGATTATATGAAGAAGAACATGGCATCAGGATTGGAAGCAGACTCATTAATAACCTGTGATATGCTGACAATACTACTTTGCTTGTTGAAAGTGAGGGTGACTTGAAGCACTTACTGATGAAGATTGAAGACTACAGTCTGAAGTATGGATTACACACCAATATAAAGAAAACAAAAATCCTCACAGCTGGACCAATAAGCAGCATCATGATAAATGGAGAAAAGACTGAAGTTGTCAAAGGCTTCATATTACTTGGTTCTATCACTAATACCAAAGGAAGCAGCCATCAAGAAATCAGATGTTACTGCACTGGGCAAATCTGCTGCAAAAGACTTTCAAATGCTAAAGAGAAAAGATAGCTCCTTGAAGACTAAGGTGAGCCTCACACAAGCCATGGTATATTCAGTCACCTCATATGCATGTGAGAGCTGGCCAATGAGTAAAGAAGACTGAAGAAAAGTCAATGCTTTTGATTTGTGGTGTTGGCAAAGAATGCTGAAAGTAGCATGGACTGCTAAAAGAACTAACAAATCTGTCCTGGTAGAAATGCAACTGGAATGCTCCTTGGGAGCAAGAATGGCCAGACTTCATCTCACCAACTGTGGTCATGTTGTAAGAAGGCACCATTCCCTGGAGAAGGATATCATGCTTGGTAAAGCGGAGAGTCAACGAAAAGGGGAAGGCTCTCAACAAGATCGATTGGCACAGTGGCTACAACGATGGGCTCAGGTATAGCAGTTATCATGGGGCTGGCACAGGACTGGACAGTGTTTCGTTGTGTAGTACATAGGGTCGCTATGAGTCAGAGACAACTCGATGGTACCTAACAATAAACCAAAGTGTTGGAGGAAAGGGATAGGAAAGACAACTCTCAAAAACCATGTTCTGTTTGAGTCTTTGGAACAAAGTATTTGAGAGGAGTCTCTGGAGGCAGGAAAATAAACAAAATTGTTTCTTGTTCATACTGAAAAACATGACTCTTTAGAAAGAAGCCCTTAGGAGGGTGAGGGTTAATAACAAGCTACTTTAAACATTTCTGAATATAGGGAGCCTGAACTCAGATAGTGAGAATTCCCTCAAGTTGAACAAATTGAATCCCAGAGCCAATACTAAGGAGGGATTTGCAGAAGCTGGTGGGGACTGGGCTTCTGTGCACTGACCTTCGGTATCATTGTAAAATTGTTTTTTAACAAATATTTATTGAGTGCCTACTCTATGCCAAGTATTGTCCTGGACACTGAGGAAGTAGCAGGGAACAAAGCACACAGCTCTGCCTTTGTTCTTGGCATCAAGGGAAGCTTCAAGACTCTATTTTTGTGTGTGATGTTCATCCAGTAAGGGCTTCTGCTTGCTTTAAATGCCTTTGTCCCCATTTCTCAGTATCTTTGGTGTCAGATTTCTGTTTTTGTGTCTTTTAGCATTTGTGTTGGAGATAGCCAACTGCCCATCAAAATTTGTTACCTACTTCCATAGTAATTTGTAGCTGAGAGGTGGCTGTCCTCCCAGGCTCTTTATATCCCAGCTCTCCACCAGATGGTCTTGGAACTAGTTCTTATCAATGGAATATGAGTGGAGGTAATGTGAATAATTTCAAGGCCAATAATTTTCAGGAGTGAATGTGCTCACTTTCTTTTCTTTCTCAAAGTGGCTATAGACCTCCAGAAGACCCTAGGTGATAGAAGGTCCTAGGAGAGGAATGTGCATCCTTGAGTCATCACAAAGAAGAGTGCCATCTGCCCTAGTTACTAGGCAAGAAAGAGATTTCCACTATGTTTGATCTGTTGCATCTTTGTGTATATGTGGTACAGCCATTTAGCCTGTCTTAACTAGTACACATCTCTTATTTACTATTTTATAGAACATCTCTATATCTATCTTCCAAGTTATAATTTTTAATTCTCAAGAATCCTTTGACTTTCAACCTAGTTATTCTAATCTTTTCTAATTATTTTTATTCATCTTGGAACATATTTACAGTTGAGCACCTTTTTTATATGTTTAAAAGTTTATTTCTCTCTTTACAAATTCTGACACTCACAATTTTATATTCCATTACAGGGAATACATGGACCACTTCATTTCAGTTCCAAACACCAGGATAAAAACTCCTGTAAGAAAAGACAAACAGTGAAGAGGGAACGAGAAGACTTTGTTTCTTGTATCTTCCCCTCTTAGATTCCACTTGCACACAATTGATGCTGTCCTACCATATTCATCTCATTGCTGTCTTACAATTTTCCCCCTTCCACCCATCCACTTTTATACCCAGTTTTCTGGATTTCTCTGTAATTTTCCTTTAAAAAGAAGTTTTTACAAATTAGACTGATTCTGTGATTACACTTTTTAAATCACTTTCCATTAACTTCCTCTCTCTTTTTGTGAATAGGGTCACTATGAGTTAGAATCAACTTGATGGTCATGTTTTTTTTTTCTTCCCCCTGGTTTCTTGTGACTTGATTTCCTCTTGACACAGTTTCAGAACACACCTTTGCTCACTTCTGTGGCTCACATTTGAACTCACTGTTCTTTTCCTCATCCTCGGCCTGATTTAGTAGAAGCCTTACATCCTTCTTTCCTTTGCTATTTTCAAAGTGTGGTCTCTGTAACCTAAATTTGTAGACACTTTCTTAATGAAGCCTCAAGAACCAGCATTTAATTTTCTTATACTTGTATTCATTAACTATGGAGGGTTAATTACAGAAATGCTTTATTTTCATTTCCTGATGCTCACAGAGTCCCATGTGTGAATAAAAAACCTATATGTATATGTATATCTATATCATCTATCATCTATCTCTATCTATCATCTATCTATCTATCTATCTATCTATCTATCTATCTATCTATCTATCTATCTATCTATCTATATCATGTGCCTAGAACATAGCAGGTGCTTCAGAAAGAAATGACAGTTTCTTTCCTTTTACCATCATTTCAACATAGAAGGTTGAAGACTTCCCCTGGCTCCAGCCTGTCTGTGGAGGTTGCCCACTCCTGAGATTTGTGAATCAGTCTACACTGGTTGCTGGCACTCCTGTGTTTAGCACAGGGGGTATTTAAGTAAGAATTAGAAGCACATGACCACAGATTTGGGAGGTTTTTTTTTTTTTTTTTGCCTGACTTCCATCTTGATACTGCCTCTCACATGGGCACTTCCCATTCTGAAGTGGATGATGATGTGAGTCCAGGGTCACTTTGAGGGCCCACCTCAGCCCCAGATATCTTTGTGAGATGGGCTGAGTCTGCTTTTGCAACTCCACAGCACCCCAGCTCCTCCCTCTGCCCAGCTTAGCCTCCATCATCCCCTCCCTGGTCCTCTTCCAAGAGCTTTCTGCAAAAATTCCATCGCATCTAGTCTCAGTCTCAGTCTCAGAGACTATTACCTAGTGAACCCAGGATTCTAAAACACTCAGGGATTAAGTCATTCTAGAAAACTGTTTTTGTGATAAGTAATTGTGCAATGAACATCAACTGTTTTAATTAGCCCCCTTCATCTGGTATCTGCCTTTTGATTTTCCTTTGAGTGTCTATATCACCACTTCCCTTGGACCATGTTGCAATGAAGATGACCCCTGCCCAGCCTCACATGTGGGCATATGGCCTAGTCTGGTCAATCTGACTTTTACATACCCCTGGCCACAGTGACTGGTTCAGAGATGGCAGATGACCCAAGCTGGGCCAATAAGAGCCTTCCTAAGACTTATGCTGTAGAAAATTCCAGAGGAAAACAGCATGAAAAGATAGGGCTCCTCAATGACATCATTTAACTACCTTAATCTACCTCTTTCTGAACCGAAATCAACTCTGAAGTTTTCACTGGGAGAGTTAATAAATTCCCTTGATTGCTAAAGCTAATCTGAGTTGAATTTTTCTTGAGACCAAGAGCCCTATCTAATACAGAGAGATTACCCTTCAATTGCCCTCAATTAACAATGATACCAAAAACAGTAATAAACATTTTGGGTGATAATTTTTTCTAAAATGTGTCTTTCCTTGGTTCTTAAATAGAGTCCCAGAACATGAATTTCTCCTGAATGACATTCCCTATTACGCTGGCTGACACTTTATACTGATGCCCACAGGGCTTACTGAGGGCTTTTGGGTCTGTGGTAAGAAGACTCTATGTGTAGAGTTCTCATATCTTATTATTTTGATTAAAAAATCTTTTCCATTGCTCCCAGGCTGGTGTTCAATGCCATTTCTGTTATCACTATGATTGCTTCCAGAAGCTCCTTTCCTCCTCCCTTTTTGCTGTTTAACTTATAATCTGATCTCTGAGCTCATTTGAATTGTGTTAGTAAGTGAACATAGCTTTTGAGGAAATGCCTAGGAGGCTCTCCTATGACTTAATATATATATTTTTTTGATATGTGAACATTGAATGTAAATGGAATCTATTCAATTGTGCTTTATGATTTTTATATTTGTCATTAAATATACTTTCCATCAGAAAATGTGCTCTAGGAGCCCTTGATATAGGTAAGAAATTATATTCTTCCATGCAGCTGGAAAACATGGTTGGTCGAGGGCAGCCTGCCATTTATAATATTGTTGTCTCCTTAAAATAGTGTTCTCAAATGAACTTATTCCACAAATCAAAATAAATAAATAATAACATCAAGTCAGTTCAGATTCATGGCAACCTCATGTGTGGCAACCTACAGTACTCCATAGAATTTTCAATGGCTAATTTTTCAGAAGTAGATCACCAGATCTTTCTTCCAAGGCACCTCTGAGTGGACTTGATTCTCCAGCCTTTCAGTGAGCAGTCAAGCATGCTCACCATTTGCACCACCCAGGGACTCCATTCCATGCACAGTGGAAGCTTTCTGGAGTCAAAATTAGAATAAAGTGGAGAGTATATAGACCCACATATATACTCTTATAGTTTCTACAGGCCCAAACTGGCATGTATGCCAAGTGATGCCCTACTTTCATTGGTGTATCTCATGTTATCTCATCATTAATGTTTCTGTGTAGCCTGTAAATAAATATGTCCAGAGATTAAAGTGGAACTCCTAACATTACTTTGATTTCTCAGCTTGATTCTAATTGTGTTTATCTGATGACTTAGGGTAGCCAGGATATGATGCCCTGATTCCTCATGCCAGCACCAAAGACAGAATCTGGAGAACTTATGAGTAAGTAGAAATGCACTGGCAGGAAAAGGAGAGTTTTGCCATAGAGCAAAGAGCATATGTAGAAAGAAGAAAGATGTCCCCAAGAAGCAAGAAATCTGACAGTTCCAGATAGTAAAACAACTTCAATTAGTGTGAAAATAGTGTCCATTATTTTTGCACAAAAAGAACTGCTTTTTCCAATCACTTCAACTCCTCTTTATCACTTTTGAGTGTGTTTATTTTGACGGCTTTTTATTTATTCTTTTTTTTTAATGGTGGTATATCAGAAATATGGCCCCATCTGGAGACACCCCACAATATGATGCTTTTCATGGCCTTTCCAATCAAGAATAACTACAGCTGTCAGGGGAGCACTGAAAAAATGTCAATTAGCTATAAAAGTTCCACAAACAAGCATTATGTCTTCCTCTTATGAGTCCCTGGATACAGCTCAAAATTGAGCAATAATGTCCACAGTTAAAAATGGCTGTTGGGAGCCTCAGCATTCTCTTTTCCTATTAATAATTGCCTGGCACTGGAGCTGGAGTTGCTGTGTGTGTGTGGAAGGGGAGCGTAGACCACTGGAGCTCTCTCTGCTAAAAATAACCACAGCTCACATCACATTTATGAGATTGGAAATAGCTCCAAGTTCTTACCACATGCCCAAGTTAATCCTCCTGGGACTCAGGACTTAAACCAATCTTGTGCAAACCTCTAGCCCCTTAATTACTCTCTGAGTTCTCTGAGTGCCACTTAGTTATTGTTGGAGTTTGACCATCACCCAGGACTGAAGAAGATTGGCCTCATGGTATCACTCTTTGTGATAGTCCAAAACCCAATGCATGTGACATTTATTTCCAGACAAGCACTCTGTCCTCCAGGCTACAAAGGCAAAGAAAGTCTGTTTTCCACCAGATGAGTCCAGGGACATGAGCCCAGTAGATGTGACCTGTTGTGGCATATGAAACCTAATAAACCTTATTTACAAAAATAGGCAGCTGGCCTGAGTTTGCCAGTTTTATTTTTTGAAATATTGCCTTAAAATATTATTGATCTTGGTTATTGAGGTTTTTGGTGCCTCCGTGAATCTTGTGCCTGAGGCAAGTGCCTCACTCTCTGAAGCACTGGGCTTCAGCCAGAGAGAAGTGGGTGTGAATCCTTCCACAAGCACTCAACTGTCCATTCTGGGGAAATGATTCTCACATGTAGAGGGGTTCAGAAAGGATCTATCTGTCCCCTAGATATGAAAAGAACAGGTATGCAGACCTTGGTTCCAATTTTGTTTTGAAATTATATGACCATACACAAGTCATCTGACTTCGCTGAGCCCCACATGTCCCATCTACAAAGCAGAAAAGTAATACCCACCTCAGAGTGTGACCCTGAAGATTAAATGAGATAAAGTATATAAAGTGGCTGGTAATTGAGTCACACATAATAGCTATTCAACAAATGTTTGTAAAGTGAATAATCAATGCACAGCATCTTGATTTGAAGGACCCAAAACCCACTGTCAATTTGAAATATTGTCTTAAATTATTATTGATCTCATAGCAACCCAACAAGACAGAGTAGAGCTGCCCCATAGGGTTTTCATGGCTGTGAAATTTTCATGGTTGTAAAATTTACATTTGCAATTTATCATTCAAACAAGAGTTATTGTGAGGGGAAAGAGAGATGCTGTACTTAATCATACTGAGACAAAAGACATAAATCTAGACTGTCCTTGGCAAAGCAGGACAAATATTCACCCCACTTTTAAGTCAATCCTGCAAAAATTGTCTTGTTCAGAATTGGGAAGAATAAAGAAGATGGGAGATGTTATCCATGCCTCTGCCTAGTGGGTGGCATTGGCTTGCAGACACTTCTGGCTCTTGGCCTGCATTCTGGGGATAGAAGAATACTGTCTCCCTGTGTCTGCAGTGCCCTCTCTTCCAGCAGAAGCTCAGTGATCTCAGCTATAGAGTTGATCCATTGCCATCAGCTGGCTCTCCCAAAGCATGAGGCTTGTTTCAAAGAGTGATGGAAAATGGTATCCTAAGTAGAGAGTCCAGCAAGGGAAGAAAAACAAAGAAGGGAACAAGGTGGATTGCTGAATTATTCTTCAGATAAATTACTGGTGTTAGCGTAGGAATGAATCAAAATAATTTAGTAAGTTGATAAAACTTATTAATTCATACAGATTTATATCTTTAACTCAATTTTATATCTTTTATTGCATTTCAATCTCAATATCCCACTGCATCCTCAATATGACCTCTAATAGAAATATCAAACTCAACATTCCAAACAGGACCTCCTGACCTCCCAACAATCTTACTCCATGCATTGTCATCCTTACCTCAGTCAATAGCAAGTTCTTCCCTCAGAAGTGTAATCCTGGCATTACTCTTGATTCCTCAAAGCAACTTCTCTCACATATCAAATCTACTCTGTTAGAAAATGCTATTGATAGTATATTCAGAGACTGACTACCTCTCACCACCTCCATTGCAATGCTCTGACAAAATTCTTACTGTGCCCTGCAAAACCCTACACAAAATGCATACATACATACTCACTTCCCGTTAGCTGTTTGAGCTCTCTCTCCTTTATGCTGCTACAGCCACTCTGACCTCCTTACTGTTCCTGAGATCACTGGCTGTTTCGTATGTCTGGAACACACTTACCCTAGACCTACTTGGCTAAATCCCTCACAACCTTCAAGATGCAGCTCAAATTGCAGCTTCTATTAAAACTGTTACTCCTCATTCCCTTTTCCTGCTTTATTCTTCTCAGTAGTGTGTATTGACTTCTCATACACTCTATCTTTTATTTATTACTTTCTAATTATTACTTCTCTTCTCTAAGTAGAATGTAAGATCTGTGAAAGTAAAATTTTCATACTTTGTCCCAGATGTGATTTCAGAGCCTTAAGTACCTGGAAAAAAGCAGGAATGCAACAAATTTATTTGCTGAAGGACTGAATTCTGCATCTATTTACCAAATGTCTTAAATGTCTTTAAGGTGCCAGGTGCATACTAGATGTATCAAGAGGATCATGTCAAAGAACATACTATGCCCATGGACAGGAAGACTGAACATTTTCTTAATGTCAGTACTACCCAAAGCAATCTGTAGATATAATGAAATCCTGATCCATATTCCATCACCATTTTTTAAGGAGATGGAAAAACAATCACTACTTTTGTATGCAAAGGAAAGAGACCTTGGATAAGCGAAGCACTACTGAAGAAGAAAAACAAATTAGGAGGTCTCATACTTCCCAATCTCAAAACTATACACAGCCATGATAGTCAAAATAGACTGGTATTGGTACAACAACAGACACATAGACCAATAGAAGAGAATTGAGAACTGCAAAGAGGATGTGGGGGACACATCTTCTGACCTCTGACTTCATAAAGGGAAGACAGAATCACCATCAGAAGCATCAACCCAAGGCTGATGCCTATGAGGTCAGACAGGCTGCACCTTTTTTGCTAATTCTGGCACCAACTGCCCCTTCCACAGCACTCTCTACTTCTCTACTGGCTTTGAGAATTCATTGCAATGGCCATGGAACTCACAGGCAATACTCGCAATGATGGGGCTTATGGGGGAAGTAACAGGTTACAATTCAGGTTCAGGGACACTCAGGATCCAATTCTTCCATTAGGACAGCCGCCCTTTGGCCATGTCCTCAGGCATGCTTCTCTTTGGCCCGTGGCCTCTCAGTCTGCCTGCTTGGGCTAGGATTACAGAGTTCTTTCAACTCTGCCTATAGGTGCACCCCACTCTGCAAGTAAGCTTTGTGTCCCAAGACACTCAGCGTCCTCACTCTGTGGGGCAACAAGCCTACAGCTCTGTCTCATGCCAGTCTCTTGGGACTGCCACCTCTGCTTTTGCTGTCTTTCTGCCATCTCTCTGCCAAGGAGGTCTAGTGTGGATCTTGGGCCAAAGGGCATCCTCCACTCCTGACTGCACTTTCTATCTTGATGATAGTGAAATCCCCCTTTCCACCCCTGCCACATCTGTGTCAAGAGGCAATGGAAAAACTCAGTATCTTCAGCCAAAACAAGGCCAGGAGCTGATTGTGGAACAGACCATCAACTGCTCATATGCAAGTTCAAGTTGAAGTTGAAGATGATTGAAACAAGTCCATGAGAGCCAAAATATGACCTTGCTTATATCCCTCCTGAATTTAGACACTATCTAAACAATAGATTTTATTCATTGAATACCAATGACTGAAAACCAGAGGAACTGTGGGATGACATCAAGAACATAATCCATGAAGAAAGAAAAAGGTCATCAAAAACACGGAAAAGGTAGAAAAGACCAAAATGGATGTCAGAAGAGACTCTGAAACATGGCCTTGAATGGAGAGTAGCTAAAGTAAATGGAAGAAAACACAAGATAAAAGAGCTGAACAGAAATTTCAAAGAGCAGCTTGAGAAGACAAAGTCAATTATTATAATGAAATGTGCAAAGACCTGGAGTTAGAAAACCAATATGGAAAAACATGCTCAGCATTTCTCAAGCTGAAAGAATTGCAGAAAAAAATTTAAGCCTCGAGTTGCAATATTGAAAGATTCTATGGGCAAAATATCGAATAATGCAGGATACATTAGAAGAAGATGGAAGGAATATACAGAGTCACTCTACCAAAAAGCATTAGTCGATGTTCATCCATTTAAGGGGGTGACATATGAACAAGAACCAATGATATTAAAAGAAGAAGTAGAAGCTGCACTGAAGGAAGTGGCTTAAAACATGGATCCAATAATTGATGCAATACCCGATGAGATATTTCAACAAATGGATGCCATGCTGGAGGCACGCACCCATCTGTGTCAAGAAATTTGGAAGACAACTACCTGGCCAACTGAGTGGAAGAGATCCACATTTGTACTCCTTCCAAAGAAAGATGATCCCACAGAATGTGGAAATTATCAAACAATATCATTAATACCATACACAAGTAAAATCTTACTGAAGATAATTAAAAGCTGTTGCAGCAGTATATTGACAGAGAACTTCCAGAAATGCAAGCTGGATTCAGAAAAGGATGTGGAATGAGCGATATCATTGCTAATGTCAGATGGATCTTGACTGAAACAAAGAATACCAAAAAGATGTTTACTTGTGTTTTATTAACTATGCAAAAGCATTCAATTGTGTGGATCATAACAAATTATGGATAACATTGAAGAGAATGGGAATTCCAGAACACCTGATTGTACTCATGAGGAACCTGTACATAGACCAGGAGGTTGTTGTTCAATTAGAACAAGGGGGCACTGCATGGTTTAAAATCAAGAAGGGAGTGCATCAGTGTTATATCTTTTCACCATACTTATTCAATCTATACAGTGAACAATTAATCTGAGAAGCTGGACTATGTGAAGAAGCACATGACATCAGGATTGGAGGAAGACTCATTAACAACCCGTGATACATTGACAACACAACTTTGCTTGCTGAAAGTGAGGATGACTTGAAGCACTTACTGATGAAGATTGAAGACTACCTCTGTTGCATGGATTACACAACAATATAAAGAAAACAAATCCTCACAACTGGACCAATAAGCAGCATCACTATAAATAGAGAAAAGATTTAAGTTTTCAAAAACTTCATATAACTTGGTTCTACAATCAACACCAATGGAAGCAGCAGTCAAAATATCAGATGACATATAGCACTGGGCCAATTGGCTGCAAAAGACCTCTTTCAGGTGGTGAAGAGCAAAGATGTCTCTTTGAAAACTAAGGTGCACCTGATACAAGCATTGCATTTTCAGTCACCTCATATGAATGAAAGCTGGACAATGAATAAGGAATACCGAAGAAGAGTCAATACTTTTGATTTGTGGTGTTGGTAAAGAATGCTGAAAGTACCATGGACTGCTAAAAGAACTAACAAATCCGTTCTGGGAGAAGTGCAGCCAGAATGCTCCTTGAGAATGAGAATGACCAGACTTCATCTCACCTACTTTGGTTATTTTATCAGAAGGGACCATTCCCTGGAGAAGGATATCATGCTTGGTAAAGTGGAGGGTCAATGAAAGAGGGGAAGGCCCTCAATAAGATACATTGACACAGTGGCTACAATGATGCACTCAGGTATAGCAAGCATCATGGAGCTGGCACAGGCCTGAGCAGTGTTTCATTCTCCTGTACATAGGCTCACTATGAATTGAAGATGACTCGATGTCATCAGACAACAAAAATAACCCCTGGGATGGCTCGTTTTAAACCTAGCAGAAAGGCAAAACTGACTAATCCCCATGTTAGGGCTCCATACACTTTATTTCCATAGTCCTACCCCCACAAGTATGCCATATACCTCAATTTACATTATCAACAAGCTGTCAAATCCCTTGGGTGGGCCACAAGTACCTCACATTTATAAAGTTCCACTCAGTAATCTTGTAGGAGTCACAAAGACCAAGGCTAGAAGACCCATATTAAGTACCATATTAAGCAATTCACTATACCACAAGAACCCAGAAACAGATCCATCCACCTATGGTCAGCTGATCTTTGATAAAGGGCTGAAATTCATTAAGTTTGGAAGAGATAATCTCTTTAACAAAGGGTTCTGGCAAAACTGGATATCCATTTGCAGAAAAATGAAAGAAGATGCATACCCTCTACCATACATGTAAATGAACTCAAGATGGACCAAGGACTAAATGTAAAACCGAAAACTATAAAGTTCATCAAAGGAAAAATAGGGGCAAACTTAGGGGCCCTAATATATGACATAAATAGACTATCAAGCATAATTCAAATGCACAAACAGTAGAAGATAAACTAGATCACTGGGACCATCTAAAAATTAAATTCTTCTGCACATCAAATGACTTCCCCAAAAGAGTAAAAAGAGAACCTATAGATTGGGAAAAAATATTTGCCAACAACATATCTCACAAGGGATTTATCTCTATAATTTATAGAAAACGTCAAAACCTCAACATTGTAAAGAAAAACACTCCCATTGAAAAACTGGCAAAGGATATGAACAACAATCAAACAGCAATCAAGACATCAGATGGTATATTGCACTCTGCAAATTTGCTACAAAAACCTCTTTCAAGTGGTGAAGAGTAACGATGCCTCCTTGAAGACTGTTGTTATTGTTGTTGCTATGTGCTGTTGAGTTGGCTCAGACTTATAGTAACCTTATGTACAACAGAATGAAACACTGCTCAGTCCATTATATAAGTCTTTCACTGCTATTCACTGCTTTCACTGGCCAACTCTTTAGGAAGTTGTTGGCTCTTTCCTTCTGAGTCTGTCTGAGTCTGGACACAACCTTGCTTGCTGAAAGTGAAGATGACTAGAAGCACTTACTGATGAAGATTAAAGACTACAGTCTGCAGTATGGATTACATTTCAACATAAAGAAAATGAAAATCCTCACAACTAGACCAGTAAGCAGCATCATGATAAATGGAGAAAACTCTGAAGTTTTCAAAGATTTCATATTGCTTGGTTCCACGATCAACACCAATGGAAGCAAGAGTCAAGAAATCAGATGATGTATTGCACTAGGGAAATCTGCTGCAAAAGACCTTAAAGTACTGAAGAGCAAAGATATCTCTTTGAAGACTAAGGTGTGCCTAACCCAAGCCTTGGTATTTTCAATCTCCTCATATGTGTGTGAAAGCTGGACAATCAATAAGGAAGATTGAAGAGGAGTTGTTGCTTTTGAGTTGTGGTGTTGGCAAAGAATACTGAAAGTACCATGGACTGCCAGAAGAACTAATCATACATGTAAATAAACAGCAATCTGTCTTAGAAATGCATCCAGAATGCTCTTTGGAAGTGAGAATGGGCAGATTTCATCTCACCTACTTTGGCCATGTTGTCAGAATGGACCATTCCCTGGAGAAGGATCTCATGCTTGGTAAAGTGGAAGGTCAACAAAAAGGGGAAGACCCTCAAGGAGATGGATTGATGCAGGGGTTCCAATGATAGCCTCAGGTATAGCAAACATTGTGAGACTGGTGCAGGACCAGGCAATGTTTTGTTCTGTTGTACATAGGGTCACTGTGAGTTGGAGCTGACTCTATGACACATAACAATAGATTGGGAAAAGGTATTTGGCAACAACATAGCGGACAAGGGAGTTAGCTCTAAAATTTATAGAAACTTCAACACATCAACATTGAAAAGAAAAATATTTCAGTTAAAAAATTGGCAGAGTATATGAACAGACACTTCACCAGGATTGGAGCTCTCATATAGTGGTGGTAGGAAATGGTTCCACCATTGTGGAAAATGGTATGACACTTCCATGTTGTTGTTCTTAGGTGCCATTGAGTTGTCTCCAACTCATAGAGACCCTATGTACAATAGAACAAAACACTGCCCAGTCCTGTGCCAGCCTCACAATCCTTGCTATACCTGAGCACATCTTTGCAGCCACTGTGTTAATCCATCTTGTTAAGGGACTTCCCCTTTTTTCACTGACCTTCCACTTCACTAAGCATGATATCCTCCTCCAGGGAATGGTCCTTTTTGACAATATGATCAAAGTAGGTGAGGCGAAGTCTGGCCACTTTCACTTCCAAGGAGCATTCCTGCTGCATTGCTGTCAGGACAGATTTGTTAGTTCTTCTGGAAGTCCATGGTACTTTCAGTATTCTTCACTAACACCACAACTCAAAAGCATTGACTCTTCTTTGGACTTCTTATTCACTGTCCAGCTCTCACATGCATGTGAGGCAATTGAAAATACCATGGCTTGGGTTAGGCACATCTTAGCCTTCAAGGTCACCACTCATCTGTCAGTTTGTCATATTTGGTGGCTTTCATGTTGGTGTGAACCTGGAAGCTATATCCCTGGGTCACCCTTGGTGAACAGGTTTCAGCAGAGCTTCCAGGCTCAGACAGACTCAGAAGAAGAAAGGAGCTATCCACTTCTTAAAGAATTGGCCAGTGAAAACTTTATGGATAGCAGTAAAAGACTTATATAATGGACCCATCAGTGTTGCATTCTGTTGTACATAAGGTTGCTATGAGTCCAAGCCAACTCAACAGCACATAACAACAATAACAACAGTCTTCAAGGAGACATCGTTATTCTTCACCACTTGAAAGAAGTCTTTGTAGCAGATTTGCTGAGTGCAATACGCCATCTGGTGTCTTGATTGTTGCTTCCTTTCATGGTGATTGTGGATCCATGTAATGTGAAATCTTTGACAGCGTCAATCTTTTCTCTATTTATCGTGATGCTGCTTATTGGTCCAGTTGTGAAGATTTTTGTTTTCTTTATATTGATGTGTAATCCATACAGCAGACGGTAGTCTTCAATCTTCATCAGTAAGTGCTTCAAGTCATCCTCATTTTCAGCAAACAAAGTTGTGTTATCAGCGTATCACAGGGTGTTAATGAGTCTTCCTTCAATCTGATGTCATGTTCTTCTTCACATAGCCCAGCTTCTCAGATTAATTGCTCACCATGCAGATTGAATAAGTATGGTGAAAGGATACAACCCTGATGCACTCCTTTCTTTATTTTAAACCATACAGCATCCCCTTGTTCTAATTGAATGACAGCCTCCTGGTCAATTTACAGTTTCCTCATGAGTTCAATTAAGTGTTCTGGAATTCCCATTCTCTTCAATGTTATCCATAATTTGTTATGATCCACACAATTGAATGCTTTTTCACAAGTAAACATCTTCTGGTATTCTTTGTTTTGAGCCAAGATCCATCTGACATTAGCAATAATATCCCTCATTCCATGTCCTCTTCAGAATCCAGCTTGCATTTCTGGAAGTTCTCTGTCAATATACTGCTGCAACAAGTTTGAATTATCTTCAGTAAGATTTTACTTGTGTATGGTATTAATGATATTGTTCGATAATTTCCACATTCTGTGGGATCATCTTTCTTTGGAATGAGTACAAATGTGGATCTCTTCCACTCAGTTGGCCAGGTAGCTGTCTTCCAAATTTCTTAGCACAGATGGGTGCATACCTCCAGCATGGCATCCATTTGT
>NW_006921745.1:6983945-7006966 GCF_000298275.1 Orycteropus afer afer | reverse complement strand
TTTCTTCCATTTACTTTAGCTACTCTCCATTCAAGGCCATGTTTCAGAGTCTCTTCTGACATCCATTTTGGTCTTTTCTTCCTATTCCATGTTTTTGATGACCTTTTTCTTTCTTCATGGATTATGTTCTTGATGTCATCCCACAGTTCCTCTGGTTTTCAGTCATTGGTATTCAATGCATAAAATCTACTGTTTAGATGGTGTCTAAATTCAGGAGGGATATAAGCAAGGTCATATTTTGGCTCTCATGGACTTGTTTCAATCATCTTCAACTTCAACTTGAACTTGTAGATGAGCAGTTGGTGGTCTGTTCTACAATTATCTCCAGGCCTTGTTTTGGCTGAAGAAAGTGAGCTTTTTTATTGCCTCTTTCCAAAGATGTAGTCTATCTGATTCTTGTGTATTCTATCTGGCAAAGTCCATGTGTATAGCCACTGTTTGTGTTGTTGAAAAAAGGTATTTGCAATGAATAAGTCATTGGTCTTGCAAAATTCTGTCATGGGATCTCCAGCATGATTTCTATCACCAAGGCCATATTTTCTAACTACCCATGATTCTTTTTTGTTTCCAACTTTTGCATCCCCATCACCAGTGATAATCAACACATCTTGTTTGCATGTTTGGTCAATTTCAGACTGCAAAAGTTGGTAAAAATCTTCAGTTTCCTCTTCTTTGGCTAGGTGGTTGGTGTGTAAATTTGAATAATAGTAGTATTAACTGGTCTTCCTTGTAGGCATGTGGATATTACCCTATCACTGACAGCATTATACAACAAGATAGATCTTGAAGCATTCTTTGTGACAATGCATGTCACACCATTCCTCTTCAATTTGTCATTCCTAGCATAGTAAATCATACTATTATCTGATTCAAAATGTCCAAAACAAGTCATTTTCAGTTCATTCATGCCTAAGACATCAGTCTTAATGTATTCCATTTCAGTTTTGACAACTTCCAATTTTCCTACATTTGTATTCCCGTTATTAATTAATATTTGCACCTGTTTCTTCTTGTTTTGAGTCATGCCACATCAGCAAATGGAGATCCCAAAAGATTTACTCTATCCGCATTGTGAAAGTCAGCTCTACTCTGAGGAGGCAGCACTTCCCCAATCGTATTTGGAATGCCTTCTGACCTGAGGGACTCATCTTCTGGTACTATATCAGGCAATGTTTCAGGGCTATTCATATAGTTTTCCAGTAATATGTCAGACAGTGTTTCAATGCTATTCTTAAGATTTTAACCAGCCAATTCTTTGAGAAGTACATGGCCCTTTCCTTCTTCTGAGTCTGTCTTAGTCTGGAACCTTTGCTGAAAACTGTCCACCATGGGTGACCTTGCAGGTATTTTAAATACTGGTGGCATAGCCTCTAACCTCACAACAACACAGTATGACAAACTGACAGACAAGTGGTGGATGACATTTCCTTAAAAAGATGAAAATGTAAGGGTTGGCAAACAATGGGCCTATAAGTTCATGTGAATGATCAGAATTCCCAGGTGTATAGTAGAGCTGACAAGGGGTAAGGTTATGGTCATTACTTGGTCACAGCCAGCTACCCAGAGGGACCGAGTAGTTGATCCTGCGGGCTTGGGACCATAGTCGCAGGGGACATCAAGCTCAATTGGCATAACATACTATACAAAACATTGTTCCACCTACTACTTTGGCGAGTAGCGACTGGGACCTTAAAAGCTAGGAAGCTGCCATCTAGATGCAACAACGGGTCTCTCCTCGTCAAGAAGAAAGAAGAAAACCAAAATTAATGGAAACAACCAGTCCTAGAGACTGGTACACCATCCGATCTGCAACCTATACAACTATGAGACCAGAAGAACTAGATGGTGCCCAGCTACCACTGCCATCCACTTGGAAGGGATGTAGGAGATTCTGCATAAAGAGGGAGAACAATGTGGTACAAAACTCAAAATCATTTGGAGGCAAAAAAGAAAAGAAAAGAAAAGAAGGTGGGGACCAGGTTTGCTGGTCCAATGGAGCCTGGTGTAACCACTGAGACTATGGCCCCTAGCTGCCCTTCAGGTCTGGAATTGAACCCACAACTGTGGCTTCCAGCCAAACAAAGTACAGGCATGTGAGTTAAACATTTACCTCAAGTAGACACATGCCCTGGAGAGAACAATCATGGGAGAAGGAAGGGCTGCTTATGCACAGGGAGATAGCTCAGGGTGCAGAAGAGTATGAAGGGATGGACACTGGGAGGAGGTAACTATGGGGAGGAAGTGGGAGGGGAGATGCTGCATTGTAAATTTTGGTCAATGTCATGAGACAAAGTATATGTGAACTGCTGTATGAAAAGTGAATTTACTCTGTAAATCTTCACCCAAATCCTAAAAAAAAAAAAAAAAAAAAGATGAAAATGTAAATACCAATTGATCCAGCAATCTCAGTACTGGGTATATATCCTAAAGAAGTGAAAGCCAGGACACAAATAAATATTTGCTCACCCATGTTCATCATAGCACTATTAACAATAGCAAAGAGATGGAAACAACTTAAATACCCATCCACAGATGAATGGATAAATAAACTATGGTACATGCACACAATGGAATACTATGCAACAGTAAAGAATAATGAAGAATCTGTGAAACACTTCATAATGTGAATGAACCCAGAGGACATTATGCTGCATGAAATAATCCAATCACAAAAGGATAAATATTGTATGAGTGTTGTTGTTGTTATGTGCTGTTGAGTTGGACCCAACTCATAGCGACCCTTCCTTGGGTTTCTGAGGCGGTATCACTACGGAAGTAGATTGCCCAACCTTCCTTCTGAGGAGTGGTAGTGGGTTTGAACTGCCAGCCCTCTGGTTAACAGTCAAGTGCCTTAGGCACTATGCTACCAGAGCTCCTATTATATAAGTATACTCTTATAAAAAGTCAAGGAAAGATTTACACATGTGAAAAAAATTCTTTGATAGTTGCCAGGGATGGGAGGAGAGAGGTGGTGTGGTGTAGTGGGTAAAGCATTTGCTTGTTAACCAGAAGGTTGGTGGCTCAAAGCCACCAACTGCTCCGTGGGAAGAAGATGAGGTAATCTACTTCCATAAAGATTTGCAGCCTTGGAAACCCAATGGGGGTTGCAATGAATTGGAATCAACCTGATGGCAGTGGGTTTGATTTTTTGGTTTGGACAAGAGATACATATAAATTTGGGGGGAGAGAAAGACAATATACAAACTGGGTTACCAGTACAATATTAATAAGGAAAAGGAAGACATGGAGAGGTGCACAAGAGTTACAGACCACAAAGGTAAACATTATTACATGCACAATCCTGCATTATCAGTAATAACAAACATTAATCTATGAGTGGATACATATTTAGACAGGCAAGAGGATCAGTACATAGTTAGACAGGCAAGAGGATCAGGTAAGGGTAGGCAAACAGAATGATAGCCAAAACCATATATGGGTTTGGCAGATGATATTACTACATTGTATATGCATGTGCTGCAAAAAATGCCCATGTAGTAGAGATAATGGGAGCACTAGTGGCATAGTGTCTAAGGCATTTGACTGCTAACCAGAAGCCTAGTGATTCAAATCCACCAGCCACTCCTCAGAAGGAAGATTGGGCAATCTACATGCATAGAGATACCGCCTCAGAAACCCAAGGAGGGGTCACTATGAGTCAGAAACTACTTGATGGCAGTGAGTTGGTTGGTTGGTAGTAGAGCTTGTAAAGGGCAAAATTAAGAAAACTTCTTAATCACAACCCAACATCTTGAGGGAGTAGGCCACTAGGTCTGCGGGCTCAGGACTAGAGTCACAGGGTACATCAAAGTCAGTTAACAAAACATAG
This sequence comes from Orycteropus afer afer, assembly GCF_000298275.1. Classification (NCBI taxonomy): domain Eukaryota; kingdom Metazoa; phylum Chordata; class Mammalia; order Tubulidentata; family Orycteropodidae; genus Orycteropus; species Orycteropus afer. Next base: position 7,003,137 of record NW_006921745.1, on the reverse strand, counting down.
TCCACAAAGACATCGTTCTACATCCTACTTTGGTAAGTAGTGGCTAGGGTCTTAAAAGCTTGCAAGTGGCCATCTAAGGTACAACTATCTGTCTCTCCTTGTCTGGAGCAAAGAAGAGTGAAGAAAATCAGGGGTACATGGAAACAATTAGTCTAAGGGACTAGTGAACCATGTGAACCTCAGCCTCCATGACTCTGACACCAGAACTAGATGATACCTGCCATCCATTACCATCCACTCTGAAAAGGATCACAATGTTGTTGTTGTTGTTGTTATGTGCTGTCGAGTCAAACCCGACTCATAGCGACCCCTCCTTGGGTTTCCGGGGCAGTATCACTACAGAAGTAGGATTGCCCAACATCCAGATAATAAATAGGATGGGAGAAAAATGTGGAAGAAAACTCAAAATAATTTTAAAAGACAGGCTTAATGGTCTGACAGAGACTGGTAGAATCCCCAAGACTGTGACTCTTAGTCACTCTTCAAGCCCAGAACTGAACTCACCCTCTTGGCTCAACTTTCAGCCAAACAGTAGACAGGACTATGAGGTGAACAATAACACCAGGGAGTTTCACACTCCTTAGAACAATCAATCATAAGAGATCAAAAGGGCTGCATTTGCCCAAGGGTAAAGCTCAGAAGGCAGGCATGAATAGGAAAAAGGGACAAAAGGAAATGGCAAACACAGGAAGGAAGTGGAAAGAGCACTGTTATATTGTGGGGATAGCAACCAATGTCACTAAACAAAATGTAGATGAACTGTTGAATGGAAAACCAATTTACTCTGTAAACTTTCATCCAAATCACAGAAAGTTACAGAAAGTTCACGGCAAAATCCATCCCCTCAAATTGACCCTGATTTGATGCAATGATGCAATGGAGACACAAACAACCCTAGTGAGATGTGGTCAAGGATGCACAGTGGTGGTGAGGATCCAGTCTCATGGAGTTACTATTTTATCACCTGGCCAAGTAGAATGAACATAAATATTGTTTCTCTGGAGCAGGTGATGCTGGGTCTGGGTCTTGGCAGACAAGTGGAATCTTACCAGAGAGTGAAGCAGGCAGCAGAGCTGTCCTTCATGTGTCAGTGTGTCTTCCTTCTGCATGCTGATTCAGGCTTAGTCCCAGGGAAAGATGAAGACAGAATTATGTGAGATGACCACATCCAGACAGCACATTCTGTTCAAGAGACAGAGGATTGCCTGACTGCAGCCCAGAACATTTCAGTCACTACAGTAATTCACTCTGCTCACCTGCTAGTGAAATGAAAAGCTATTTCCCCTGAGAGCATCCTGGACAGGTGACCTCATGTCAATGCAGGCCCCAAACTGTGCAGCATCTTCTGGGTTTGTGCACTGGGGTGCCCCAGTGTCAATTTTCCACACAAAGCCTTTTCAGAACATAGTGTAGCTCTGTATTTCCAATTTCCCTAGGACTTTTAGGAAGCTTTGGTTTGAACAACAGCTTTTGATTTGTGATTTCTTAGGATACTCTTCTATAAGACAAAGAAAAGCCTATGATGGAAGTGTTTTGGCTGAATGTAGATGCCTCAAGGAAATAAAGGGACCACTAGATATGTGGTACTTATGAACTACTGTGACTCAACATAGAAGCACTCAGAAGGTGATGCCCTTGGGTGGTCTCTGGGACCACAACAGCATTATTCCAAATACCACCATTGCTCAGGTGGGCTTGAAAGTTCTTTACATTCATGGAATTGATCCTCTGCCAGTTTTGTCTGAGCCCACTCAAGACTACATTCAGTCAGTCTTCCTCACATGTCTGGCAGTTTGTGCTATTGGCTCAAACACCTTGGTGCTCCTTCATACAATTTCTAGTGTTCCAATGGACGAGTGTCCTTTTGTGGAGGTCAGGGCAGCACTCCAAAAGGATGATGGTGGAAACTTCAAGGCTCCTTGAGGCTAGGCTCTGGAACTCCTGTAGTTTTGCTGAACAATAGAATGTAGTCACAAGGTCAGCCCAGATTCAAAGGGTCGGAAATAGAAAGAATCAACTTCTTAGTGAGAGGAGCTTCAAAGAATTTATGGCCATGTTTAATCTATCACAATTTTTCCTCACAGTTATTTATAGTCCTCTTAATATGCAGCCACTCCATGGGAAAAAGATAAGGTAGTCTGTTACTGTGAAGATTTACAGCCTTGGAAACCATATGGCAGTTCTACTCTGTCCTACATGGTTGCTATGAGTTGGGATCTACTCAGTGGCAATGGATTTTGTTTTTGTTTAATATGCAAAAGGAGCCTTGATGGTATAGTTGTTAAAAGAAAGGATGGCTGTTTGAACTTACCAGTCACTCAGTGGGAGAAAGTTGTACCAGTCTGCTTTCGTGAAGTTTAAGGCCTTGGAAATCCTATGGTGCAGTTCTACTCTGCCCTATTAGGTTGCTGAGTTGGAATTGACTAAATAGCAATGGGTTTTGGTTTTAATATGCAAAATAAATTCACTCCTTCCCATGATTACCGAAAGTGTCACCCATTGACAGCATCAGGCTAAAAATCCTGGAACCTGTGATCTGCATTTGGTCTGGGTACAGAAGTTCAGGTGTATCTCCGCTTAATCCCGAAACCTGTGCATTTAAAACACCCAGCATACAAGAAGAAGGGACCAGATAATGCAACAGCCACTTCCTTCAAAAGGGAAGAACTAAAGGTACATCACAGTCACTTGCCTGTCAAAAACAAAAATAAAAACACTAAATCACTGCCATCTAGTTGATTCCGACTCATAGCATCGAAATTTAGCCAGGCAAGTGTCATCAGAGATCTCTGGCCTAGTGGAGGGAATGTTCCTTGGTAAAGGTCTGGTTCTGTTCCCTGGGAGTGTTTCCCTAATCAAATGTTCTCTTTGGCTCTTAAATTCTTCTTCTAAGATCTTGGATCCATAGTCTGGCAGGCCTTTCTTTCCATAAGAAAAGGTCCATGTTTGCCACTTACCTAGCCTTGGTTCTAGAGGCCCTTTGGTTTTAAGCATTTTCTGTTCAAGCTGCCGCAACTCCTTTAAAAATGTTTTTTCTATGCAGCATACACTATTACACAACAGCCACATCCAAAATTATATTTGAAATAGTGTTCTCTCTACTTGGATGGAGTTTCAGGGTGCTATAGTACAACACCCTGAAGACTTTTATAAACCCCTTTGTCTATCTCAGAAGATCTATTAACAGCACCTTAATTTTTCAGAGGATCCTAGACTCTTGCTTTGACTCTTCTGAAGTCTTTTTTTTTTTCCTGCTTTGAGAAACTTTTGCCTGTTGGAAACTCTAGGAATGTTAAAAATAATAATAATAACAAAATAATAATATTAAAATATTAAAAATAATAATAATAAATAAATATATTTATTTTGCAACTCAGCATGTGCTCAATCCCCCATATTTTCTTTCAGTTTTGCTTATAAATCAAATTTCTTCTTTAGTTCAACACTCCTTCTTCTTGTAATTTTTCATATTCAGCTAGAAAATGCCAGTCACCACCTTAAACATTTTACCTTGTCATCTCCTTAACTAGATCCACACATTGTTTATGTACATATTTGATTTACAACTTACTTCAGGCAAAAGTTTTGCCAGTTTTTTCTCAATTACGACTAGGCTCACCCTTTTTTGAGACTCTAGTACCAGTTACCACAATGTACCTTCAGCCTCCACTGATAGTCTTCTCAGTACTCCTTAGCCTCTTCCTATTGCTGGTCCCCAAAGTAAGGCCACGTGTTTTAGGCTGTGTGTGTGTGTGTGTGTTCACAGCAGTACCCATCTCTAAGTGCCAATTTCTGTACCAGTTAAATATAGCATTATTCCAAAACTTAATGGCATAAAGTAACATCAATTTATTATTTTTACACTGTGTGGGTTGGCAGGGTGACTCTTTCACCTGGGACCACTCATGTGGCTGCACTCAGCAGGCAGGTTAAAAGGGGCTGGGCTTTGCCAGGATGGCCGGACCACTCTCTTCATATGATCTTTCATCCTCGGTTTCTTCACAGCAGGAGTCTTCATGACATGGCATTCTCAAGGCAACATTCCCACTGGGCAATCCTTAATGCATAAGAACTTATTAAGCCTCTATTTCCATCATTTTTACTCAGCCAAAGTAAGTCATATAGGCAAGCCTCAGTGTCACTGTGAGAGAACAGACAAGACTAGGGATACTGGGAGGTATGGTTCACAGGGCCATGACTGTAACCCATCTTGCACACAGAGATGCAATAATCAATCAGATCTCCCTAACCCAGGTTTTGTCTCTTTTGAGCTCTCTGTTGACCCTACCTGCAGCCCCTGTGTGTATGCTGACAGTGTGTGTCAGACAATGTGCCCAGACAGCACCTAAGTACACATGTACATCCTTAGTCCACTGCCCACAGTAGAGTTTTTGGGTAGGCACTCTTTGCTCCCAGCTCTGATTCTGGCCTTGAGCACCTAGGCCAAACCTGTGTACACACAGATACTCCTTCCTTCTTCCCCAGCATCACATATAATATTCTTTGAACCATAGTAATGAAACCCCCATTAGAGTTTGCCTCCAACAAGTATGAGCTCAGCCTCCAACAGGACAGAATCCCTCCATTTTCATATTCAGAGAGACTCTCCAGGAATGCATGTCTCACTTTTGGGGTAGTCAGCATTAGGATAGCTTCTTGTGACCTGATCTCCTGGGATCCATATCTCTTAAGTGTGGGCAGGACTCACTAACTTGCTTCTAGAAAATAAAATATGGCAGACATGATGGAATGTCACTTCTAAGATTAGATTCTAAAAAGACTAGGCTTCTCTCTTGAGTGATCCCTCAATCTTGCACTTGGGTCTCTTACTCTGGAAGAATCCAGCTGCCTTGTTGTGAAGTAGTTCTGTGGAAAGGCCCAAATCAGTGAGCTTGGAAACTCATCCTCCACCAGTCAAGCCTTAAGAAGACTGCAACCTCTGTTGACATTTTGATTGTAACCTTGTGATAGAATTTGAGCTAGAACTACCCAGTTAAGATACTCTTGGATTCCTGATTCACTGAAGGAAAAAAAAAAAAAACCCATAACCAAACCAGTTGCCATTGAGTTGATTCTGACTCATGGGGACCCCAAGTGTGTCAGAGTAGAATTGTGTTCCACAGGGTTTTCAAGAGCTTTTTTTTTTTGTGGAGAAATAGATTGCCAGACCTTTGTTCAAGTACACCTTTGGGTGAAACTCAAATTGCTAATCTTTTCTCTTGACCCACCAAACCAAACCAAACCACTACCATTGAGTCAATTCTAACTAATAGTGACCCTATAGGACAGAATAGAACTTCCCCATAGGTTTTCATGGCTGTAAATCTTTACGGAAGTAGACTGCTTCATCTTTCTTCTGTGGAGTGGCTTATGGCTTCAAACCACAAACCTTTTAGTTAGCAGCCAAATGCCTTAACCACTGTGCAACCAGAGTTCCTTGTCCTGACCCACAGGAGCTAGTAAATTATAAAAGTTTGCTGTTTTCGGCTGCTAAGTGTTGGGGTAATTTGTTACACAGAAATAGGTAGCTAATAAACCATTGAGTCCCCTCTTTGGGTCCCAGCCTTTGCAAAATGTGGATAGCCCAGGAGCACCCCCACCTCAGACTTCCAGAACAAGAAAAGTAGAAGCAAGAAAGAGTGAGGGATGAGGGGGAGAGGTGTAGGGAATCTAGCAGATTTCCTTGGCTCCTGCAGCCACTTACCTTACTTTCTTTTCCAAGAATGTTATGATCTTTCAGAACAATCAGCCAAGCAGAAAATAGTCCTCTCTGGGTTAAGACCGTAGCAACAAGTAATTTAATATTTTCTTTTCCAATAGGGGTCGCTATGAGTCAGAATTGACTCTATGCTAGTGAGTTTGGTTTTGGTTTTTTAGTTGGATCAGTAGCAAAAGCTGAGACAAGGAAAGTCTTGCTGGCCTGAATTAAATCTTTTTGGCATCATTTAACAACTTTCTCTCTTTCACTCCTGATGCTCTATACATTTTTGTTGTGGTTCTATGGTAGGAGGAGAAACAAAAATGAATTAATTTCTTTTAGGCAGGAGGACCTATGGCCTCCACCTACCCAGCATGATTATTGCAGCACATATGGTTTAGAGCTGCTGAGAAATGTAATGGATCTGCCTGAATTAGCACCTGCCTTGGGTACGCAGTGAAGCAGAAATTCTCCCTCCTTTTAACACTTTGGCTCAGTAAGGCAGGCCAAGCCCTGTAATCATCATTGATTATCTCATTCAGCATGACTCCTGGGAAATCTTGGGTGAAAGCAAATTGAATTGGATATTAGCCACCACTCTGTAAAAAGGGTCCCTCTTAGATTAATTTCAGGGATGGTGGCAGCCCAGAAAATGAGAGCCTGGGGTAGTGTGGCCAATGGGGCTACCTGACATTGTGAGAAGATGTGGTTCTTGTGAGCTGATGTATGTAAATGGTAGATTTGGAGCAGGGATGGTTTACCCAATAAGTAAGCAAGGTACACAGGGGCTTACTTGTACAATTTCACCTGTTCCTCATGACATTGGAAAACCACGTGAAATTGTGCACTATAGATTAGTAAATAAACATAATTAAGTTCATGCATACCCTTCTTATTGTAAGCCACTGAGTACCATGCTTACTGGTAATCCCTCCTGACTTTGGAGAAAAGCACAAACTTTGATATAAAGGATTAGTCTCAGAGGGAAGACTCCTTCATAGATGAGCTCCCCAGGCTGACAGTTGAAAAGGCTGGTTGTTAAGGAATATTAATGAAATAAAGCCCTAGCTGTATTGTTTCTTTGGGTGTCCTAGGTTCCCTTGGAAAGAGGGACCTTGTAAGACCTTTTAAAGTAGCATCTCAGGCATAAAAGGAAATGGAGCTCTTTTGTGGGCTGTGGGTCATACCAAGGAATCTATTGTCTTTAGGAGAAGAAGATGACTAGGCGCAACTTTAAAAATCCAAAAGTTTATTTAATGAGCGGGGAGGATTTGGGACTAGCAAGTCCTGCTTAGAGAGCAGTGCTCACATTGGGCTCTTTGCTACCTTGATATTAGCTGCCATTGAGTAAGCCCCTGACTCCTGGTCCCCATGCCGAACAGAACAAAGTACTGTGCCATCCCTATGATTGGGAAGAGGAACACTGTGAACCATAGAGATGTCATGGGTTTATTTCTAGAAGTATATTTCCAGGCCTTTCTTCTTAGTCCATTTTAGTCTGGAAACTCTACTGAAATCTGTTCAACATCGTAGCAACACACAAGCCTCCACTGACAGATGGCTGGTGGCTGCATCAGGTGCATTGGCCAGAATCGAGCCCAGGTTTCCACGGGGAAGGCGCAAATTCTACCATTGAATTGTTGATGATCCCCATTCCATTCCAACTCATGGCCGCCCCCAATGTGCCAGAGTAGAATTGTGATCCAGAGGATTTTCAGTGGCTGAGTTTTCAGAATCGGTCACCAGGCCTTCCTTCTGAGGTGCCTCTCAGTAGACTTGAACCTCTAACCTTTTAGTTAGCAGTCAGGTACATTAATCATTTGTACCATTCAGGAATTACTTCTCTCAAAAGCATTGCATCTGGCAGAAAGTCTGTCGTTTTTGATCCTGGTACGGGACACCCCTAAAGGATAACAGATGTGAGACTGTACAATACAGTGCCAACTAGAGAAATCCAATTATGTGAAATAGGCATTTAGATGCCAAATTAGAAAATCCAGTACCTGGTCATCACCAAGAAATGTCAACAAGACCTCCAGCTGGGAAGATTTTATGGGCAAAAGAATTTGGCACAACAGTAATAGTACCACTAATGTGTAGTATTGATCAGGTGCCTCACATATGGTCTAATGCTAAGATTAGCCCTGCAAAAGATTATTGCTTGTGGTAGACAATGTTGGTGTTCCACCCAGATCACCTTGTGTCACTTTGTACCCATTTTGTGTACCCTCAAGCTTGGGTGTGCTGTTGCTTTCAATAGCTTTCTCTTGGGTTACTGGAGCTTGCATTGCAGAGCTGGAAGTGCCACAGGATTTATATTTCTCCTCTTCTAGTCTTTAGTCAAAGACTAATAGGTACAGAAATACGAAAACCTGGTTCCTTTGGGTCAGATCAACTCTGAGACATCATTTACACTCCAGAGCTCTCCTGTGGGATTAGGCTAAAGCTACGTTCTGCGGGACTTTTATCTGAGATTACAGTCCTGCTCAGCTTCCTCCATTTTTTCTCTGCTGCTTACCCTACACACTTTCTAGTGTCCCCTTAAGAGTAGTACTTCCTTAATAATTCAAATGCTCATGCTGGGATCTGCTTCTGGGGAACCTAATTTGAGACATTATCCCTGAATTGTAAGGGAAAAAACTGAAGCTTATTGTGAGGTGAAATCACTTTTTTGCCTAAAGTCATGCAAATATATGGCCAAACTGGGATTTTCAATCAGTCATGTATAAATCCAGGATCCATGTTCTTCATACCACCCACAGATGCCATTTCCAAAGAGGAAAGATTTGTGTATGGAAAAGTTGGAGAAAAGCTTATGCTTATTATACTTTAGTTCCTTTTAGGAGTGTTTCTTGGCTGTGTGAATGAGAGTTGGTCAAATTTACAACAGACCCCTTGGAAAGGATACCACAATCTGTCTGAACTTCTCAGTAGGTATATTTTATTTGATCTTTGCTAAAATATGAACCCAATGGTAAATACTGACTTTCTTGTAGGTGGGTTTGTAACTTCTCTTATGCCCAAAATATCTTCTGTGGCAACATGGTACTGGCATCTGGAATATATCATAGTGAAAGGGTCAATGCTTATGTTTATTTCCTTTGAAAGCTGGAGGTAAAGTAGATTATTAGGTTTTAGCCATCAAGTTTTTTGCCAGGCAGATAACAAAATCATGAAAGTGGGCAGGCCTAGTGGAGAGGTTAACCTTGGGCAGCTGTGATACAGTTCATGTGCTGGCCTTAGGTGCCCACAAGTTATGTTGTTGTTGTTGTTGTTGTTACGGTGCCGTTGAGTCAGACCTGACTCATAGCGACCCCTCCTTGGGTTTCCAACGTGGTATCTCTGTGGAAGTTAATTGCCCAATCTTCTTTCCAACGAGTGGCTGGTGGGTTTGAACTGCCAGCCTTCTGGTTAGCAGTCAAATGCCTTAGGCACTACACCACCAGAGCTCCTCCTTGACACATAATAGGTAGTCAATAATTATAGCTGTGTTAATTAATTGCTATATTACCAATAACTTTTGTTTATGTTAAGCAGGAGAGAATAGCTTGGAGATTGTCTGATGTAGCTAGCATGTCAGTGTATACCAGTGTGGATTTAGACTCTAGCAGAATGTACCTGCTCACTAAAAGTTCTTATTTTGTGCTTACAAGTAGGAGGAGATGAAAAGAAGGCCTGTAGTACAGAAACTCCATTTTCTTATGGAAAATGTGCCTTCAATAACATTCCCAGTGATGACAACATTTAACATAGAGCCCGTGACTGTGGAATTTTAATTCTGGGTATAGGGGGCTCTGTAACCTTCAGTCTTTCAGACAATTAGTACATGTTTAGGTAGGAATTGCTGGGCTAGATTGGGCTCTGCTGGTTTGAGGGTCACCCATCTTCATTTTCCACATGTGTCCAATCGGCCTGTCTCTTAGATGCCAAGCAAGGCCTGCACAATGTTTGGACTGACTGCATGTCTATTGGAAATGTGTATTAATTACTATTCCTGTGATATTGCTGTATAATAAACATCAAAACATCAGTTAGTTGTAACAGATACTTATTTATTTCCTAATGTATAGTCAGGCCAGATGGACAGCTTTGCTGCTAGCTGTGAGTTGGTTTTAGGTCTGCTCATGTATTTTCATTCTGGGACTTAGAACTGAAGGTAACTGGTTCCCTGGGACATGCTTTTCTCATGGCAATCACAGGCCCAACCATGAAGCATTTTTAAACTCCCCACTTGTGTCACATCTGCTAACATTCCACTGGCACCAGCAAGTCATTGGGCCTAGGTCAAAAACAGTAAGTGGGGAGATAGATGCCTTCTAGTGTAGAGGGATGTTCTAAAAATTCACATGACAAAGAGTTGTTGTTGTTAGTTGCCATAAGGTTGGTCCAATTCACAGCTACCCTGCACATGACAGGATCAGATTGTTGTGTTCTATAAGATTTTTATTGGCTGATTTTCAGAAGTAGATTGGCAGGCGTTCTTTCCTAGTCTATATGAGTTCCATTAGTCTGGAAGCTTTGCTGAAGCCTGTTTGGCATCCTAGCCACACACAAGCCTCCACTGACAGATGGGTGCTGGCTGTGCCTGAGGTGCACTGGCTGGGAATCAAGTCCAGGTGTCCTGCATGGAAGGTGAGAATTCTACAGAGGAACCACCACTGTTCCCTGACAAAGGGTGTGGATGTTTCATTCTACAATTAGGAAAGGGATGAAGAATTGTAACAACAATCTGTTATATAAGAATAATAAGACATCACATTGTACCCAGAACTAGGACAAAAGAAAGAAAGGTTAGAGTGTTAAAACTTTTATAGCTTCTCTACATATTAGCTATACATCAGGACAAAGAAAACTAAAATTAGTCTAAAGTACACTCAATATCTCTCTCCTCTACTGCAACTTGCTGATTATAAGTAAACAGATAAAATTAAATAACACATGTATGGATTATGATTTATTGATACATAAATCTACCTTTAGACAGATAGTAACTAAATAACCAAACAAGAAACCACTGCTGTTAGGTCATTTCTGACTGGTGGCGACCTCACATGCTACAAAGTAGAACTGAGCTCCATAGGTTTTCTCATGGAAGCAGATTGTCACACCACTAGATGGGTTCAAATAGCCAACCTTTGGGTTACTAGACAGTGCAAACTGTTTGTGCCAAAATGGTCACAAGATAGTCACTAAACCTACTACCAGCAAACTGTGCCAAAGTGGTCACAAGATAGTCACTAAACCTACTGCCACGGAGTCAGCTGCAACTCACAGTGATTCTATAGGACAGAATAGAACTTCTCCATAGCGTTTCCAAGATTGGAAGTCTTTACGGAAGCAGACTGTCATCTTCCTTTGCAGAGAGGCTGGTGGGCTTAAAGTGCTGACTTTTTGATTAGCAGCCAAGCGTTTGAACCACTGTACCACCAGGGCTCCTATTGTGACTAAATTTGGGGAGGGGCCTCTCAGGTACTTATGTGACCAAAATTTGGGGGTAAAATCAGAATTTCTTGAGCCATGTAGAATTTCTTATGCAGGTTTTTTTGTTGTTTGTTTTTGTCACTCAAATCATCTGCACGACAAGTGGTCCTTGTTTGGCTTCTAGCTACGCAAAGCTTTCTGGTAAATACAAATCACTCAGTTGCATGCATTTTTGAAAAAGAAACAAGTAGAGAACATGTTACCGGGCCCCTGTGCTCTTGTTTAATTAGGATGTGTGTCCCTGGGAGGATCTTGGGCTGATTTTATTCCTGAGTAAAGGTCAGAGCTAGAGTTGTGTTGTTTTCCCTCTTTCAACAGTGGGGAGTTGTAGTGCTCTGAGAGGCAATAATAATGTTACACAAAGGCATTGCAGGGAGAACCATCCCAAGCACTCCTAAGTACACAAATATGTGGGCAGGGGAAGAAACTCTCAAAGCCTCTAGATTTCTTAGCTTTGATTGATCCAGTGAGTGAGGTCCTAAAAAATAATACTTGTGCTTACATCATCTCCCACCATTTACTGAGTGCTTTGGAAAATTCGTGATAGAGTACTTGCAGGATTTGAAAATGCTGACTCTGCAGGGCTGCTAGGAATGGGAACAGAAGTAAAATAAACCTTGACAAAATTGACCCTAGCCTCTGCTGATGAAAAATGCAGCACAATGTAGCTCTTCTATGTATGAGTTTTCAGTTATCAGTTATGAAAAACTGTCAGTCCATGGTGGTATTTGGCTAGTATATGTATTTGATTTAGCTGGTAAGAAGGTGGCATTTATTTTAGGGGGTTATGTGGCAAGCCCTCTCTAATTCACCAGTCTCCTACCCTCATTATTGCCTCAACTTCCCTTACCTAATTGATGTCTGTTCTCTTTCCCTTGGGAGAATGTAAATCTGCAACCTCCTTGAGTCTAATTTTCCTCAACTGCCAACTGTGAAAGACACCTGTTTCACAGGGTTGTTGTGAAAAACTAATGAAATGACATGAGTGAAATCCGCAACAAGGAGTTGGCATTGTATGAACTCATTTAATTTCTCTTTTTATTCCTCTCTCTTGATATTTTCTTGCTTCCCCTTTTCTTTTGTCCCATTTCTCATTTTCCCCTTTTCTTTTGCTCTTTCCTTTGTGATGCTTTGATATTTATTTTATTTCTTTAGGAATTTTAAACGTTTTTTCTTAGAGTCAGTGGATGCTCTGGGTTTTTCTAGCTAATCCTAAAGTCAAAGATGTCCTAAATGTGCAGATGATATGAACCTTTATATAGCAAATCCCAAGGAGTTGACAAGAAAACTACACCTAATAGAGGAATATAGCAAAGCTGCGGGGAACAAGGTCAACAAACTAAAATCAGCTGGGTTTCAATACATTGGTAATGAGAAATCTGGAAGGGAAAATCCATTCATAAAAGCTTATGAGAATAAAATACATAGGAGTAAATCTAACCAGGGACATGAAGGACTTACACAAAGAAAATTATAAAATACTGCTAAAAGAGATTTAAAAAGACTTAAGTAAATGGAGAGATATTCCATGTTTATGGGTTGGAAGACTTAATATTGTTAAGATGTCAATACTCCCCAAAGTGATCTATAGATTCAATGCAATCCCAATCAGAATTTCAACAACTTTCTTTACAGAAATAGAAAAGCCAATCCTCAACTTTATATGTAATGGTAAGAGGCCCTGAATAACTAAAGCCATGTTAAAAGAGAAGAACAAAGTAGTAGGATTCACACTTGTAAATTTTTAAACACACTATTAGAGCTAGAGTAATCAAAACAACCAGGTACTGGTATAACAATAGACATATAGACCAATGGAATACATTTGAAAATCCATAAATAAACCCACACATCTATGGTCAACTGATTTTTGACAAGCGTGCTACATCCATTTGATGGGGAAAGAAAAGTCTCTTCAACAAAAGGAGATGGGAAAATGGGATTTCTACATGCAGAAAAATTGAAACAGGATCCAGACCTTACACCATATACAAAAACAAATTCAAAATGGATTAAGGCCCTAAATGTACAAAATAAAATCTTAAAATTCATAAGCAAAAAAGCAGGGCAACACTGCCAAGCCTAGCTTTAACAAAGGATTGTCTAATATAATAACAAAACACAAAGAACAAAAGACAAAAATAAATGGGCTTTCATAAAAATTAGAAACTTTTGTTCATCAAAGACTACCAACAAAGTGAAAAGACAAGCTACTGACTGCAAGAATATCTTTGGAAACCATGTATCCAACAAGAATCTAATAACCAAAAAGTACATAAAACTTCAACAACAACAAAAAGACAAATCACTTAATCATAAAATGGGCAAAAGGCTTGAATAGACATTTCATTCAGGAGGACTTTCAAATGGCTGTAGATTCTTGCAAAGATGCTCAACTTTTGCAGAGCAAAACCACAAACGAGGTACCATTTCACTATCACTAGGATGGATATGACAATAAAATAAAATAAAAACAATAAATGGTGGTGAGAATATGGGGAAACTGGAACCCTTATCTATTTTAGGAGACTTGGTAGCACAGTCATTAAGTGCTTGGCAGCTAGTTGAAAGGTCAGTGGTTGAAACCTACTAGCTGCTCTGTGGGAGAAAGACGTGACAGTCTGAACTAGGGTGACTATGAGATGTAATTGACTCTATGGCAATGGGTTTTGCTTTTTTGGACCCATTGCTGGTGGGAATGCAAAATGGTACAGATGTTGTCAAAACAGTGTGGTTGGTCCTTGAAAAACTAAAAATAGAACTGCCATATAAACTCTAAGGAGTTTTGGTGGGGTAGTGCTTAAGGAATTTGGCTGCTAACCAAAAGATCAGTGGCTCAAAGTCACCAGCTGCTCTGTGGAAGAATATGAGGCACTCTTCTTCCTTAAAGATTTGCAGACTTGGAAACTCAATGAGGATTGCTATGAGGCAGAACTGACTTGATGGCAAGGAGTGTTTTGTTGTTGTTGTTGTTTTGGATTTATTCTAGTTCTACATATGTACCCCAAAGACTTGAAAGCAGAGATTCAAACAGAGACCTGTACATCATTGTTCATTGCAACATTGCAACACCATTCAGAATAGCCAAAAGGTGAAAATAATATAAATGTCCACCAATAGATGGATGAATAACAAAACATAGTACATACATACAATGGAATACTACTCAGCTAGTAAGAGAAATGAAGTCTTGATACATGCTACGGTATGAATGAAGCTTGAAAACATTTGCTGAGTGAAATAAGTCAATCACAAAAGGACAAATATTGTATGACCTCATTTATATAAGAAACTCTGATGGCATAGTGCCTAAGGCATTTGACTGCTATCCAAAAGGCTGGCAGTTTAATCCCTAAGCCACCAATTGGAAGGAAGATTGGGCAATCTACTTCTGTAGAGATACTGCCTCAGAAACCCAAGTAGGGGTTGCTATGAGTCAGAAAATGACTCTATGGTGGTGAGGCTTTTTTTTTTTTTTTTTTGTCACTTGTATAAAAAGACAAATGTATAGAGAACAAAGTTTATTAGTGGCTACCAGGGGCAAGAAGGAGAGGGAAGGAGAGTGGTTAGTGGTGATGGAAATATTGCCTTGATTAAGGGTAGAGTTGCACAGATGATTATTGTAATTGCTGTGAATAAGTTGTAGACCTCTAAAAAGTTAAACTGGCAAAAGTTGTGTGACAGATACATTTACAGCAGTGACAAAGAAAGAGTAGCTGCTAAGGCTGATTCTGTACAACCAAAAGCCTCATGGGATTTGGTTTCTTGGTTTGGAGGCTTAGGGCTTAGTTTCATGGGGCATCTCATTTAATTGGCCTAATAACATGATTAATGCCTCTGGTCTACCTCCTAGTTCAATGCTTAGTACCAGGTGTCTTAACAGCTTGCAAGTGGTCATCCAAGGAACCATTAGTCTTCATTGGCCTGGGACAAAAGAGGAAAAAGGAGACCAAGGACTAAGAACAGGATATTGAATGTGGGAATGTGTGGCTAATTGCTTCTATGAAAAACTGCCTCCTTTGTCATGAGACCAGAAGAACAAGATGGTGCCTGGCTATCATTACTGAACATTTTGATCAAAGATTCCATAGGAGAATACTGATCAAAAGGTGGTGGTGGGGGAATGCAAAACAGAATTCCAAATTCTCTAGACTCCAGACTTCCTGGAGCCATGCAGGTTGAAAATTTTACCCTGAGATAATCTTTAAAACTTAAAACATAAGTATCCCCTGAATTCTTAACAAACAATAATTTAGCTTAACTAGTAAAAAATGTCTGCCTTGAGCATTATGTGCTTTTAAGAATTATCGCTATAGGATCAAATTGACAATAGCACCTTGAAAGAATTGATAGGAACCTTAGGGAGTTGTGAATGTAAGTCAATTTAGAGAATAAATAACTGAGAAAAGGAGGGTGAGAATGGCTGTAGAACTTGAAGAATACAATCAATGTCACTGAAATTGACATGTGGAAACTATTGAATTGGTATAGGCTTTGCTGCGTATATTCTTAACAATAACAATAAAATAAATAAAATTTTATATATATAAAAACTCAACTCACTGCCATGGAGTTGATTCGACTCATAATGACCCCTCCTTGGGTTTCCTAGGCAGTATCTCTGCAGAAGCAGATTGCCTAGTCTTCCTTCTGAGGAGTGGCTGGTGGCTTTGAACTGCCAGCCTTCTGGTTAGCAGTCAAGTGCCTTAGGCACTACACTGCCAGAACTCCTGCTATGCCACCAGAGCGCTCTCTCTCTCTCTCTCTCTCTCTATATATATATATATATATATATATATATATATCTACACACACACACACACATATATATATATATATATCTGGGTTGAAGGAGATATATCAAAGAGGTACAAAAGTGATTCAGCACTGAGTTAGTCATACTTTGTGTTAAAATGAGGTTTATGGCTCTACTCCAAATTAATCCACAAGGTGGTTTAAGAAGATAACCTTGCATGCAATAGTTCTGGAGGATGTCAGAGGTGGTGAAATCAAACTGCTTCTCTACGATGACAGAAAGAAATAAAATAATAGTATGGTTCAAGTTTTTTGAAACACAGATTTAATTGGCCTGAAAACATCATGTAATCACTGAGGGGAATGAGGGAGAAACAAGCATATCTTGTTAGTGAAGACATGCAATCTGTATCTTCTCAGATGTACAACGATGTGGAACAAGTGTTATCCTTAGTTCATCCTCCTAGTAGCTTTGGGAGCTTGGGCAAGTGTCGAAATCTTATATAGTCTTAGTTCCCAGTAGAGAGGAGCTCTGGTAGCATAGTGCCTAAGGCACTTGACTGCTAACCAGAAGGCTGGTGGTTCAAACCCACCACCACTCCTTGGAAAGAAGATGGGGCAATCTACTTCTACAGTGATACTGTCTCGGAAACCCAAGGAGGGGTCCGATTTGATGGCACATAACAACAACCTAGTAAAGAGCAGACCCCTAGTAAATATATTTTAACTGAATGGATGAACGAATGGATGGGTGGATGGACAGATGGGTGGATGGATGGATGGATAGATGGACCAAGAAGATTAGCAAGGTAGCCACCGCTATCACATGATAAATGAGAAATTCTTCATATTCCTACAGTATAAGGTTCTTTGAAGATCAACTAATCAGTAACAGAAGATGACAAAATAGGCTAATATCTTGGAATTAGGCAATTTATTAGCAACAGAAGCATTGTCCATGTACATATTTTAGAACTAAAGATAGACATAATGACAAACTCTTCTAACCTCCTGCTGCCCTTTTATTTACAGTTGAGGGAATGAACTTATTAGGTTAAGTGACTTGTTAAGGTGTCTAGGTACTTAGTGGTAAGAGCTTTTTCATCCTCCTTCTAAGTGCCTGGTTGTCATTTCTCACCCTGCAACCTCATTGACTACAAGGGTCCTGAATATTTTCAGTGTCTGAGTCTTGAACAACAAGAATTGAGCTGGAGATTTTTAGGGGGCAAGTATTACATAATCAAGAAAAAATTGTTAAGTAACAACACTGCTCTTGACATGGTGGAAAGAAACAAAAGTCACTGTTATAGCATTCCCACCACCACAAGGAGGTAGGGAGAATCTTTATTGAGGGATGTGAGATCTGGGGATAAGCCCTGGTTTGGATACTTACCAGCTATGATCTTGGAAATGCAATTTAATCTCTTTAAACATCATTTCCCTCATTTCCAAAGTAAAGATAATTATTCTTGACCAGTTTGCTTCATAGGTTTATTATGAGTTCCCAAATATGGATGATTTAAGCCAATAAAACATTTACTGTGCACCTACTATGTGTAGCACCTTTTACTAAGCCCCAGACACTCAAAGATAAATATGGCTAGAGCATGCAACATATGTTAAGTGATGAAGCATTATGTGTGTATAAAGAAATAGATAATTATTATTACAACCTGAAAGACTGTCCCCTTATCCCTAGATGTAGTGGCTAGAAAGATATCAGTCAGCATCTCCATCACCCTCACATCTTGAGCTCCAAGATTTATTATTCTTAGTGGATACAATAGCATGTAGTACATTATCCAATTGTCACTGCTTAAAATAGTGCTTCTAAAATTTTATATTCATTTATATAAGTTCTAAAGGGACTTATGTAATATTCTTGATGAAGAATCAGGATCCATGAGGGAAAATATAGCAAAATATTAGGAAGCAAGAGCTGAAATTCAATGTAGAAAGATTTTCCCAGCTCTTTCCCAATGTAGAAAGATTTTTTTATTATTTATATAATCTAAGAAATGTTACATTTAAGCAATATACGACTATATTTATCACATATTATCCTACAACTAAATTGATAAGGGTTCGCTAAGGTCTGGTACAAGAGGAGGTCCAAGATGGGGGGAATGACACTATGAATTACCTCACTGGGTGACACAAACCCTAGTGATGCCACTGTATCCACACTTGGAATAGCCTAGAGAAATGTAGACTTTCTTGTATATATTCCTCATAGCCAATGACTACCAAGCAGTCACAAAGTTAGCTCATTCTACCCTGCTTAACTAACTCATGGATGGTGTCTTCAGGGGGAGGTTATTTGCATGATATAAGGAGTGTCACATAAGCAAAGTAAAGTTATTGGGGAAAAAAGGTTGTAATTTTGTTTACAGTTTTTTTCCCATGGTCAACTGTACCTTAGTTTGGTCTCCTACTACTAAACTTTTCTGGCTAGCTGTCAAATGCCTTAGGCACTGTGCCACCAGAGTGCCTTTAAACTTTTCTGTAAGCACTCCAAATTCGAAGTTATTTTGCACATATTATTATGGGTTTGAAGTTTAGCCCTGTGAGAAACTTTAAAAAATTAATTTTATTCTACTGTATTTACTGATGTTATTATGAACAGTGTTATGATATAGATTTCATTTTCTTTCTTTAAATAGACACTGAAACTTCTATAGAGGATTACTCACACATATAATATAACTGTTGTTCAGGAAATATTTGAAAATTTTCTGAAGAGCCAATAAAAATATGTCATCATCAATTTAATTGACAAAGTATCTGAGTTGTCTAAGAAATATTCCATGGGAAGAACATCAAAAATATTTTGAAAATACAAGTTCCATTCCTGACCAAATTCAGAATCTTCTCTCAAAGCCTGCAAGGCTTCATTAAAAAACAAAAACAAGCAAGCAAATAAGCACACAAAAATTCCCTATATGATTCTGATTATTAACTAGAATTAGTAGTGTATATTTGGGTCCAGCACCTAGATGTGGGAAGCAGGAGAGGAGCCAGGGACAACAGAGCAGCGGGATCCAGGTAAGGGGAGGGCAGAGAGGTTTCAAACAGCTAAGGGAGACAAATTTGTCTGTCAATTTGTCGTACTGTGATGGCTTGCGTGTTTCTGTGAGGCTTGAAGCTGTGCCACTGGTGTCTCTAATGCCAGCAGGGTTGCACATGGTGCACAGGTTTCAATGCAGCTTACAGACTAAGACAGACTAGGAAGAAGGAAGAGACATCCACTTCTCAAAG
>NW_006921745.1:6978462-6980420 GCF_000298275.1 Orycteropus afer afer | reverse complement strand
AATAGATTTTATTCTAGAATGTACTGGAATGGGCACTGGGTCAGTTTACCATATTTTCACCACTTTTAGCCTGGGGAAAAGCTCCACCCAGCATCATAACCAGCCAAAATCAAACTCACTGCCACTGAGTCAATTCAACTCACAGCGACCCCTCCATGAGTTTCTGAGGCAGTATCACTATGGATGTAAGTTGCCCAAATTTCTTTCCAAGGAGTGGCTGGTGGGTTTGAACCACCAGTCTTCTGGTCAGTAGTCAGATGTCTTTGGCACTGTGCCACCAGAGCTCTTATGATTATATTAAAACTTGAAGAACCAGAGGACAAAGGACAGAGTCCCAGCAACTGGAAAGAAAGGAGGAACAATGGAAATGTGAGAATCAGAAAGGGGGGGGGCAAATTCTATTTAAACTCATATCAATTCTCTTGCTGAGCCTTCAACCACAGGTTCATGGACAGAATCAAAGCATCAAAGGTACAGTTAAAAAGATTGATCTGCCACCCACCACAGTGAATAGAGTTTATAGAGTTTTAATCCAGCTAAGTGCCTGCTTAAAAAATATACAGCAATAAAGCAACAAAAATAGCACTCTTTCAAGGAACATAACAGAATCTAGAGTCTGTGCAACATATATAGCAGTGACAACATTCAGAACATAATCTGAAATTACCAGACATACAACAAAACGGGTAAACATGATGAACAATAACTGCATAACAGGGAGGGGGGAGTAAGTTGATGAATATGATACTCCAGCTGGGCCTTCTTGTCTCCTGTCTGTGGGATTGGATGCTAAGAGGGATTGTCAACCAAAATCACAAATTCTGTGGGTGTATGGAAAGGTCTAGCTTCCTATATCCTGATGCATCTCCAGAGGACATTGCTGAACAACAAGTCTCCCTAGAGAAAAGTGGTGCTTGTGGTCAGGCAGATGTAAAGATTGGGATGGCTTGTTTCCCCAAGGGGCTTTGACCATGTTTGGCTTTAGAGGCAATCTTATATCAGAATGGAACAATGGGAATGGATAACTAGAATGACACATTTCTGTGAACATTGCCATGGAATACTCAGTTTTTCAGACTATAATAGAGTACATAGGGAGAAGAAAAGAGAGTAAAAGACCAAACTTAACGCTGGCCAGAGAGAAGAGGAAGATCCTGCAATAGAAATGAAGAAGGAAGGTTCATAGACATGGAAGGAACACAAAAAGAGTGCTGAGGCCTGGTGAGAACTGCTTAAGATGGTGCTTTAGCTACATGCTTCATAAGGACCCTTGACAACAAAAACTCAAGAAACTAATACTGACACAAATAACCTCAGATCTCAGAACATGAAATGGAGGGTTGAAGAAGCAGACTGAGTACTGATTAGAAGGAGAGAAAGAACACAGCCAATCCATTTGTGTATTGATTGTGCTCTGCTAGCTGGTGTATTGCACTGTGACCATTCTGAGGTGGCATTAACTAACAATCTGTAGTGAGGAACCCGAGAAAGCAACCTTAAAGAGAATATAACTTGTGGGCAGAGATTCTGTGCAAACAATCCCAGAAAGAAACAAGAAGGTGGGCGGGATGCAGCCAGAAACAAGGGCACACTAGAGAGGGTGAAGCATGGGAGTGTAGTCGGTTTGAAGCCAGGAAACCACAAGGAAGTGCTTCTAGAGCAAAGTGACGCAGACAGAATTGTTGGACCTAAGGAAAGGAGATAAAACAGACAGGAAGTGCACTTTGCAGGTGAGCAATGGAGAGGAGCAGAAGAGCAGGTGTAAACTCCAGTCCCCCCTCTCCAAGCAAGTACAAGAAGGAAGGTAGGTAGGAATTAGTGCATGAACTGCTTATCAATAGGGGTGTTTAGAAAGAAGATGTCCAACTGAAAGTCAACTCACAGAGTAACAACTAGAGTACCCTCCCATCCAGAGCTAGCCCTGTGCAACACTCACCCTCTCCTATTCCTGCAGGTTG
>NW_006921745.1:6974617-6977917 GCF_000298275.1 Orycteropus afer afer | reverse complement strand
AGATTGGCAGGCAACACAACGGCCCACTGGCTCAAGTCTAGAAACTGGAGATGATGACAGGCCAAATTCAGGATCCTTTCCATAGAAGCAGGCCACACTCTGAAGGCAACTCCCATTTGACTGATTAACTGCACACAGCAGATTCTACCATGGAGGTGATTACACCAGTCCAATCTTATCGAAGAGAATAACTACATCCAGCTGTCAAGCCACTCAAAATCATGGCCTAACCAAGTTGACAAGTTGACAAGACATAGGTGGCCCATGCCAATGTACACAAACCTAACCCTACCACATACATTTCCCTGAGGCTCAGGCAGCCCCTTCTATTGTGTGAAAGTCTAGTCCTGCCCCACTGTTCTCTTGAAGTGCAGGTCATCTGTGCAAACCCGGGAATGCTCTGCTCTTCTCTTTACTTTACTCTGTCCTGAGTGTGTGGGCTTCTGCTCCCTCATCCTCCCATCCACAGACACCCTCTCAGCTGAGCAGGACTGGGCACCTTGCCCAAACAACCACCCCTGGCCAAGCAGTGATCTATGTTCTGCCCTGCTGACACCCACAGCAGAGAGGAACTCCTCTCCTTGCCCAGCCAACACCTCCACTCTGGTCCAGCCACCCCAACTCTCTAGGTGAGAAAGACTCAGTGTCCTGCCTTGCAAACCCTCCCTGGCCATGTAGATCTCTGAACCCTATTCTGCCTACCACTCCCTGTGCCTTATTCTGTGCTTCAGAGATTGCACTATCTGCTCATGACAATGTAGAGGGAACATATTATCCTTCAAGAGCTGTGAAAGGATCTTGACCACCTGACACCTGGTGTTACACATTGGGGAAAGCATATGTTCATGTATCTCCAAGCAATCTTCTAAGAGAAGTCATTTATGCCTAATGACATAAGACCACAGTTTGTGTAATCTACCAGACCTTCCAGTGAGAAGAAAGCACATCAAGGCAACCAATAGCACTAAATCCATACATAGATCAACTAGAACAAAAGCATCATAATTATACACAGACCAATACTACAAAACAACCTCAAACAAAACAGTGCAAAGGAAGGTAGAAATCAAAAAGAGAAAGGGAAATAGGTTAGCTTCAGATATATCAAAACAAAAGCAAAACAATGCAAAAAAAGGCAAACAAACCATAAGATAAAAAAGAAAAATAAAGAAAAAAAGAAGAACATTATGCCTTGAAGACCACCATTCATTTGTCAGTTTGTTATACTGTGGTGGTGGCGTGTTGTTGTGAGGCTGGAGGCTATGCCACTGTTTTTTCAAATACCAGCAGGATCCCTCATGATAGATAGGTTTCAGTGGAGCTTCTACACTAAGACAAATGGGGAAGAAGGATGGGACCACACACTTCTGGAAAAAAATTGACCACTAAAAATCTTACAAATAGCAGTGAAACGTTTTCTGATATAGTGCCAGAAGATGAACTCCTCAGGTCAGAAGGAACTGGGGAAGAACTGCCTCCTAAAAGTATAGTTGTGCTTGATGATATGGATAGAGTAGCTTTTGGGACTTCCATTTGCTGATTGGGTATGATCCAAAGTGTGGATAAACAGATGAAACATTCATTAATAAAAAGATTGATCCTGAAGTACAATGCTCTCAGTGATAAGATATTATTCATCCACCTATAAGGAAGACAGTTGATACTATTATTATTCAAATTTACACACCAACTATCAAAGTAAAAAACCAAGAAAACCAAACTCACTGCCATTGAGTCACTTGCAACTTGTAGCGACCCCTCCTTGGGTTTCTGAGGAGTTATCTCTACTGAAGTAGATTGCCCAGTCTTCCTTCCAAGGAGTGACTGGTGGGTTTGAACTGCCAGTCTTCTGGTTAGCAGTTAAATGCCTTAGGCACTACGCCACCAGAGCTCCTACCAAAGTAAAAGATGAAGAAATTGAACATTCTTACCAACTTCTGCAGTCTGAAATTGAACAAACATGCAGTCAAGATGGATTGATAATTACTGCTGATTGGAATGGAAACAAAGAAGCATCATTGGTGTTGGAAAACATGGCCTTGGTGATAGAAATGATGTTGGAAATCACATGATAGAATTTTGCAAGACCGACAACTTATTCATTGAAAATACCTTTTATTTTCAACAACATATATTGTGACTATACACGTGGACTTCACTAGATGGAATACACAGGAATCAAATTGACTACATCTGTAGAAAGAGGTGGTGGAGAAGCTCAATATTATTAGTCAAAACAAGGCCAGGAGTTGACTGTGAAACAAACCATTAATTGCTCCTATACAAGTTCAAGTTGAACTGAAGAAACTTGAAACAAGTACAAAATATGACCTTGAGTATACCTTACCTGAATTTAGAGACCATCAGAAGAATAGACTTGAATACCAGTGATGGAAGACCGGACAAGGTATGGGATGACATCGAGGGCTTTCTAAGTGATGGAAACAAAAGGTCATTAAAAAGACATGAAAGGAAGAAAAGACCAAAGCAGATGCAGATGTCAGAAGAGACTCTAAAACTTTCTCTCTCTCTCGCTCGCTCTTTCTTTTCTTTCTTTTTTTTTTGCATATGTACTTTCAAATCGTTCTTCTAATTATGTTTTGATCCCTGCTTTGAAGATGCCATCAATCAGGGCCACAGTCTTGCCAGTTCACTCTACTCCCATTCCCAGTCATGATCATCCTACTTTGTAATTAAGCACATCAACATCCATGGAGTATCCTTAGGCTGCAACTCTGTAAGCTATTTTCAGTCCAAGTTCCAGAAGACAACAGAAAATGACAGAGTCTTTTGCACTGGAGATGAAAGATTTGGTTACAAGATCTATGCTTTCACAGGACTGTTTTAGGGTTAATGCATATTATGGATTGAATTATGTCCCCTAAAATATGTGTTGGAATCCTAACTCTTGTACTATAAATACGACTGTTTGGAAATAGGGTTTTTTTATGTTAATGAAGTCATATCAGAGCAGGTTGAGTGTTAAATCTAATCTCTTCTGAGTTATAAAAATAGCAGAAATGACACAAAGACACATGCAGTGGGAAAAGAAAGAGAGATGTGGAGACAGATACATGTACAAGCCCAGGAATGCCAAGGATTGCTGGCAGTTACTAAAAGCTGAAATAGACTAGGAAGGAAATATCCCTCCTCCTCCAGCCAGAATCACACCCTAGATTCAGATTTCTAGCCTCCTGAACTGTGAGAAAATGAAGCTCTGTTATTTAAAGCCCCATAAGGAGCTCTGGTAGCATAGTGGCTAAAGCACTTGACTGCTAACCAGAAGGCTGGTGGTTCAAA
>NW_006921745.1:6967482-6974517 GCF_000298275.1 Orycteropus afer afer | reverse complement strand
CCTACTTCCGTAGTGATACTGCCTCGGAAACCCAAGGAGGGGTCGCTATGAGTCCGGGCCGACTTCGACGGCACATAACAACAACAACAACAAGGTCTCCTAGATTGTAATCTTTATGGGATCAAACTACTACATCTTTTCCCCATAGAGCAGCTGGTAGGTCCTAACTGCTGACATTTTGGTTAACAGCTGAGTGCTTAACCACTGTGTAACCAAGACTCCTTAAAGCCATCCTTGTGATATATTTTGTCCCAGAAACACTAGGTAACTAAGACATTGTGCCAGGGTGGAGACTTTGCATGCCATACTGACCCTGATGGCAAGTCCATGGGGAAAATTCACCGAGAACTTCATTCTGAAGCATATGAGATTGTATCCGTGGAAAATGCTAGACCCAGTGTGAATGGTTCATGTTTTTTAATCTGCACTACTAAGTCTGATTGGCTGAATGACAAGCATATAGTCTTTGGTGTGAATATTGTGGAAACTATGAAATGCTTTGAATCTAGGAATAGTAAGACTAGCAGGAAGATATCCATTGCTAAGTGTCACCAACACCCATAGATTTGATTTTGTGTTTTATCTTAATTACAAAACAATTCTTTCTTTAGCTGAGAAAAACACTCCCACCTCCAGTCAGTTCTCACATCTTGTAATCTTTGGGCTCTCACTTGCTGTAGTTTTTTGGGCTTCATATTTTCATTATCAACCTCCGAGTCTAGCTGGACTTCACAATAAATTTTATGACTGTTGTTTTGTGCCATCAAGTCAGACCCGACTCATAGTGACCCCTCCTTGGATTTCTAAGGCAGTATCACTACGGAAGTAGATTGCCCAACCTTCCTTCCGAGGAGTGGCTGGTGGGTTTGAACCTCCAGCCTTCTGGTTAGGAGGCAAGTGCTTTAGGCACTACGCTACCAGAGCTGAAATCTAAACAATTATCAAATTGATTTGTATCTCTGTAATGAGTACTCATCTTACATCTTGGAACAACCCAAAAGAGTGGCAGCACAAACTGCAACATGCCACAAAGCTTCTGGATCATTGTAATGATAGGGTAACTTCCCTTTCCAACATCTAGGATGATACAGTTCTTCTACTAACACTTAGGATCTCAGTTTTACTCAAATTCACTTTTTCTCTTTACCATTGTCTGGAATGTCTTGTCCAGGCAATATACTCAACCAAGTAGAGTATAAACCTGTGCATCTGATAGCATGTGTAGCCTCAGAGGACACACTTTTTATAGATTAGCAGAGAACAGATTCATGATTTGGCTACTTAAGCACCTTCACACAACTTGAGATATTAGGTTCTTAGTAAGTAGCCCCTCTACATGTTAGGGAAATCTTAATTTGATTTAATTTAAGTGGGAGAATAGAAACTACTTTAAAATACTTAAGAGAGTAGTGGAAGAAGGGACAGAAAGTAGAAAGCTTGATGGGGCATATTTTAACTTGCCTTATGGGAAAATCTGCTAACTTTCAGAGCTGTGAGTTACCACATCCTAGAATCTGAGATAAGGTGATCATGAAGCAAGGAAGATGATGGACAAGAAGATGGTCCTGTCCTGGGACTGTGCTTGGTGCAGAAGACTCCTAAGATGCCATAATATATTAATTTGCCACTGACTTCTCTACAACTTGGAAGCTCTGGTGGCGTAGTGCCTAAGGCATTTGACTGCTAACCAGAAGGCTGGTGGTTCAAACCCACCAGCCACTCCTCAGAAGGAAGGTTGGGCAATCTACTTCTGTAGTGATACCACCTTGGAAATTCAAGGAGGGGTGGTATGAGTCAGATCCGACTCTATGGCAGTGGGTTTTGATTTTTTTGTTTGTTTGTTTGGTCCCTACAACTTGTAGAGTATCAGAGCCAGATGACTATAGTCGTCTTCATAAGATACATGAATGATTTCTCACTGGCTATTTCTCCACCACAATCCTCAAAATTCAATCTTATATTCAAAGATGATGGTAAGATTCCCAGTCATGCCTACACAAACCTCAAAATAAAAGTGCCTTTTTTTTCCCTCATGGATTTACTTTACTGTTTTTCTCTTATGTTTCTTTATAATTCTTAGAGACAAAGCTTTGGTTCTAACATATAATTGCTTATGAGAAAGGTTTACTTGTGGATTTGATCTTTCTATTTTTAATTGTATTGTTAGCTCAGAAGGGAAATTAATTATTCCAAGGTCAAGATATTTTGTTTTGCAATTAATTTCCTATATCTTTCATTTCTTCTGCGAAATATGAAGAACATATGTTTATTGGAGAGCTCCTTTTAGGGGAGAATCAAGCTCTCTCAGATCTCTTTAATATTTGCTAAACCTTCCACTTGGTTTTAAATGCCATGTTTAACCATATGTTCAGGTTTTACCCTGAGGCTTTGCTTGAAGGATAAGCTTATGGGAAAAGTAACAATCAGCCACTCATTTGTCTATATTGTCCAGGTTTACAGCACAGCATATGGGGTCTCTGAGTGGTGATTTCATTTTATTCCCATTGGAATAAGTGACAATTAGCTCTTTACAAATAGAATAAAATAGTAATTAATTATTTTTCACATACAATAGTTCTTATGCAAAGTGCGCAGTTCTTAAATTGTTGTTACAGTTCTTAAATTCAGCCTTTACAGGGCTCCTATTTCAAAGACTAGAAATACAAAGACTGCTGCTAACTAGTCAGTGATCTTGGACAAATCACTTGAACCTCATCAAAAAAATTAAATGTGAATCATATGGTCTTCTCCCCTCTGCCTCTAAATCTCTTGTTCCTAACATTATATAATTCAAACTTTCGATGTGTGCTCTGGAGCCATTAACTCTATTACTCTCCTTGGTTTTGGCTTCATGCAGAATATCTCACTGATGAGCTTAGAGTTCAAAAACAAAAAGTCTTTATTCTACTCTACCAAATTGTCCTTGTTGTCTTTTCTTGCCCTATACGTTGTACCTGTGTGAGCTCACCTCTCCCTCAGCTTTTGACAAAGTACCTCAGGAAAGGAAGAGTTAAAGATTTCCTCGGATGACATTAAAACTACAAAAAGAATGAGAGTGAAGGATGAATTGAGCTACAGGGTAGCCCCTGGGGTTTTGCCTTGCATATGCCAAGCCTTTCCAGGTGGATTCAAGAGGGTAAAGTCTGGGCAGAGGATGACTTAGAGAGCAGAAGGAGAGAGGTAAGGTTTTGGGCAAAAAAGCAGATTCTTAATTCAAGAGGGAAACTGATTCAGGGACTGGAAAGATAGGCAAGAAAGGCAGTCAGCTTTAAAAATTAGCAACAGGGGTTCTGGAAAATCTGACAAAATAGATTGCTGCTATTTCTGCTGGCTTCATTTTTCCAGCTACAAGCTCTGCTCTGCTTTCTTCAAGAATATTTGTAAGGCATAACACAGTCTCTGCTGGATTCAGCTGCCATTTTGACCTTCAGATTGACCTCTAGCCTGGGTTCCAGACTTGAATTTGTATCTGTTCTCCTTCCTCTTTCCACTGCATTCTGTCTCAATTAATTGTTTCTATTTATCAGTCTTCCATGTTGAATCCCTGGAATCACCCTCAATTGCTCCCTTTCCTATACTCCACACATCTAATCAATAAGAATAAATGTTCAATCCAAACTTTTCTCTGTCTCCACTGTCTTTAGAGTTATTTCCTGTTTTATTTCCTCCAAGACAGGTATGGCAGAGTTGACTGCTTATAGAGAATATAGGTATACCAAGATCTCCAACATGAAAAGATGTATTTGCCTAAGCATCAGCGAACTTCTGAGAAAGTGGTACAGAGGTCTCCAGGATTAACGTGCATGAAGAAACTTGTCAAAGTTGGGCTCATTTATTGCAGGCTCCAGACCTCTTTTGTGCTGGAGGCCATCTTCACTTCTAGAAGCCATCTCAAATCCAACTACATCCCTCACAGTCTAGGCTCAACAGAATAAGGCCCAGAGAGACACTGAGAGGTCATGCTCCAAGATGAGGTTGTTGTCTAAGCACCCTTCACTTCCTGGAGCAGTTGACCCTGGGACAGAACACTCACTTCAAGAAAGATCCTGCCTCTACCCCATGGGGTTATAATCTTCTAGTTTCTAAACAAATGCATTTGAATGAAGTATAATGAGATTAATATCTACAGAAACGACACACTCACACAGAAGCTAAGGATGGGAGATTGAGGCAGAAAGTTTGATAAAAGGTGAAGGCCCTGGAGCACTCAATCTGAGATTGTCAAGGACGTGACATCTTTGTGGTGGGTGAAGAGGCAGTGGGTAGTTATAGGCAGGCATGAAACTCATTCCCATAAAAGTAAAGCTGAGTGTGGTCAGGGGTAATACCTATATTTGAGGAGGGAGAGATGAATTTTTCAGTATTGCTCTCAATTCCATATGTTGTTGTTAGCTGCTGTTGAGCTGGCCTCCAAATCATGGTGGCCCTATCTATGCACAATGGAATAAAATCTACCTGGTACTGTTTGAGGATTGACCATTGTGATCTAAAGGATTCTTGATGGCTAATTTTTGGAAGTAGATAGAGAGACCTTTTTTTCTCATCTGTCCTAGCTTGGAAGCTCTGCTAAAACTTGTTCAGAATCATTAATGTATAAGATTTCATTGACAGATGAGCGATGGCTATTTATGAGAGGCATTGGCTGGGAATTGAACCCTGCTCTCCCTCATGGAATGTGAGGATTCTACCACTGAGCCACTCTGCCCCATCTACTAAGTACTTCATATAATGAAATCTTCACAATAGCCTGTTAATTGGGAAACAGAGGCAAAAAGACATTAGGTCAGCATTTCTGAAACACTGAAAATTTACTTCAGATCCTATGGTATAGTTAAATTTGTATGTCAACTTGGCTGGGCCTGGTTGAGTGCTTGGGCAGTTGGTAGTAGTTTTTTCTCATGATGAGACTGGCAATCAACTCCATGGTAGGGTTTACCACAAGCAGCTGAGTAGCTGCCTTTGGGATATGGTCTGCTTCCTGTATATAAGGAGAAGCCTTGGGGATAGTCTCTAGCATATGGCACACTTGGACCCTGCATGTAGCTGAGTCACTGTTCAGCAGCCTGCCATGCTCTGCTGACCTTGGGACTTGCAATGGACTTGAATTAATGTCCTGCTGTGTAGTTTGGTAACATCGGGACTGTGCCTTTTTACTTGTCAGCCTTGGGCTTCACAGCCTCAGCAGCCAGCAGCTGTCTGAGTGAAGAAACGCCTCTAGCTCCAGTGGGCTAGGAGCAGAAGGCAGAGCTGGACCTCAAGGTTGAGGGTCTTTCACCTAGCCCCTAGAGCCTGGCACTTTGAACTTGGACTTAAAGCCTCTAAATGAGAATAAACTCCTTTTTGTTAAGGCTATCCCATTTGTGGTATATTCCTGTCAGAGTGGCACTTAGGTAACTAGAACAGATCCCAAAAATATTCTGCTTATGGGGTATTTCTATCGATATTTACCTTATTAGAATTAAAATTGAGAAAAATTTAAAACACAAAGACACATAAGCATACATCCCATTGACTATTAGAATAATAACAACATGACATACCTTGTAGTTATTCTATTATTATTATTCTAATAACAACATGACATACCTTGTAGTTGCTGGAAAATTCTACTGTACACTCATGAGAGAATGAAAGTGAACTAGACAAACAGTGTCTAAGTAGTATGAAAATAGTTTTGACCTTGTATACCCCTAAACAGATCTCAGGGACTTCACTTATCTAATCTAGAACTGCAACACTAGATAACTTTTCTGAGGCAATATGGCTAGTAGTAAGCGTGGAGCTGGTATCGTAATCCAGGTGTGTCTGGCACAAAATCCAATACTCCTTTACCCCTCTCAGAAAGCTGACGATATCTAGGAAAGAATTCAGAATCTCTAACCCTTACCTAAATGCCAAGAAAAGAGCAAGCAACCGAAACCCACACAATAGGTAGGAGTCATTTCTACTGGATTACAGATTTCTTTGGATTAATTTGGCGTATATGTTTGGATAGGAGAATTTTCAAATTAACTTGCTTGAGTTTTTTTTCACATGAGATTGGGCATGTTCAGGGTGGTATGGCTGTAGATTTGAGCTTTTTTTCAATCTGTTCTCTTCCTGGGTATTGATATCACCATGTCCT
The DNA here is from genome assembly GCF_000298275.1 of Orycteropus afer afer. Classification (NCBI taxonomy): domain Eukaryota; kingdom Metazoa; phylum Chordata; class Mammalia; order Tubulidentata; family Orycteropodidae; genus Orycteropus; species Orycteropus afer. The sequence goes on along the minus strand of NW_006921745.1, from coordinate 6,968,393 downwards.
CAAACAGAACGTAAGGTGAGGCTCTCAACAAATGCTTGACTGTGAGCATGGTGGAAGGAAGAGACTGGAACAAAAGCCCACGCACAGCATGAGACTGACTCACTGTTGACTTCATACTGTGGCTTTTGATTCTAGGAAAAGGCAGGTTCATGGCTTAACTGACCTCCTGAAATCAGAAATTGCCATTAGCCCTTGGTTCTGACAGAAGGACCTTAAATTAAAAAAACAAAAAAACACAACCATTTAAATTAAATGTGACTACTTTTCTAAGCACTTTGAATTCATAGCGAGAAGCAGCATCCATCAACCTTGGGTCTCAGCCTCACCCCACACAGACCACTAAGCCTAATTTCCTTTCCTATTATGAAGCACTAGTCATTTGGGTGCATGGAAGGAGGGGCTGCACACAGGAGCTTATTTTTCATGGGCATCATGGTACTGAATCAGACCAATATCAGCCCCCGTGCTGTGGTCAGGTAGGCTGGGCTTTGAGATGTGGCAGTGACAGCCTCCATCTCAGGAAATCATGGCTCCATTTCAAGTTGGCTGATGACACACGCCTGCAGGGTTATTTTCTCTCATAATTACTCTGTCTCCATCTTTCAGAGGAGATATTTACCAACTGCATCTCATTGCCTTGGCTCTTCAAATCACGAAAGCCCTTTCAGGACTCATCATGTACATCTGTAAATGCCTAGAAATCAATGCCATTTAGCCAGCGGTAGTGACCTTTCAGACACTGAGATGATTTCAAAATGGCATGTGAAAGATAACATTCAGCAGTTCCAATATAGCTCTCAGAATTCCAATACCACTTTAATTACCCTCTCTCAAAAAAGAGGAGAAAGAGCCCAAGCTGATATGCCTCAAAGGCAATGCTCAAACCTTAAGAAAGCAAGGAAGCTGGCCTA
>NW_006921745.1:6964081-6965527 GCF_000298275.1 Orycteropus afer afer | reverse complement strand
TTGGGCTATCTTCCTCTTGTGGGGTTACAGGAGGTCAGAAGATGTGGCTTCCTTGCCCTTTTAGCACACTGATTGCAGTCCCTTCAATGTAACAGCACTGTTCACATTCCCTGCTTGGGTTCCCATCTCCATTTGTCCTTCTTTCTTACCACTTCCTGCCTTCTGAGCTTTGTTGATGGGCAAGTGCTGCCTTTTTGGCCTTGTATGGTTGATGGTACTGAGAAGTACGTTCTTCTTTGATGCTATTATTCACTTTATAGGCTTGTCTATTGTTTGACTGCAAGTTGATTTCCAAGGATCGATTCAGCTCCAGGATTGAAGGATGTCTAAGGGCCATAGTCCCAGGGGTTCCACAATTCTCTATCAGACCAGTAAGTATGATCTTTTTTATGATTTTGAATTTTGTTCTACCTTTTGTTTTTTCTTCCCTCTTTATCCTGGACCTTCTATTGGGATTCTGATCAGAACAGTTGGTAGTGGTAGCTGTGCACCATCTAGTTCTTCTAGTCTCAGGGTAGTGGGGACTGTGGTTCATATGACCCATTAGTCCTTGGGACTACTTGTTTCCTTGTGTCCTTGATTATCTTCACTGTTCTTTCCTCTAGATAAGAAAAGACCAATAGTTGCATGTTAGAAGGCCACCTATAAGCTTTTAAGAAATCAGTTGCTACTCATAAAAGTAGAATGTACAACATTGACTTTGTGAACTATGTTGTGCCAATTGGCCTAAATGTCTCTGAGGGTCCTAAGGCCCCAAGCCCAGAGATTCATTCCATCAAGGTGTTTGTTTATAGCTAAGAAGTTTTCAGAACTTTCCCCCCTGTGTGCTCTAATATATCCTTGGTTATATTTGCAGCACATACAAATACATATGTAGAAATATTCTCTGCCAAAGCTATGTATACTTGTTATTCTCCCATTAGCCTTCCCACATCTATTCAGCTTCCATGACTACCTATGTATCTACTCATAGATACTGTTTGTCATTACTATTATTGCAGGACTGTGCTCTGGTAGCATAGTGCCTAGGGCATTTGACTGCTAACCAGACAGCTGGCGGTTCAAACCCACAGCCACTCCTCAGAAGGAAGGTTGGGCAATCAACTTCCATAGTGTTACTGCCTTGGAAGCCCAAGGAGGGGTCATTATGAGTTGAATCTGACTTGATGGCAGTGAGTTTTTTAGTGAGTGTATGTAACTTTCTTTTTTTATTTACATTTTTTTAAAATATGCTTTATTAAAATATAATTTATGTACAGTGAAATACACAAAACTAAAGTGACATGGGTCAATGCATTTTTTTTTTTTTTTTTTTCAGTGTTCCCTCCCCTCCCTTCCCAACCCTGGTAACCAACAAAGAAAGTTTCCTTCCATATGTAAACCTTTCCTTGACTTTTTACAATTATGAACTAATGCTATATTTGTCCTTATTTCTGTTAGAGTTTG
>NW_006921745.1:6929428-6958946 GCF_000298275.1 Orycteropus afer afer | reverse complement strand
CTCTCCATTTATGATTCTCTTTATATATGTCTATATATTTTTGTTTATTTTCCCTTAGTAACAACTGGCTTTCTATACTCTCTATATTATCTATAACTTTTTTGTGTCATATATTTTCTGCTTTCCATTGCTTCAGCTTATTTAAAATTTCAGCTCTTTCAATGCCCTTTGGATTCTCTTGTGATGTTATAGATTGAATTCTGTCCTCCCAGAATATATGTTGAATTCCTGGACCTTGTACTGATGGATTTGATCCTGATTAAATAAGGATTTTTTTCTTTTGTTATGATAATGAGGTCATACCATTGTAAGGTGGATTCTAAAACTAATTGCCTCTGAGTTGTAAAAAGACCAGAGTAGACACAGAGACACACAGCAGGAAGATAAATAGATAAGACAAACCAAGCATCACTGGCATATCAGAAACTAAGAGAGATGCTCACAGAAGGAATTGAAATAGCCAAGATACTGATTTGGACTTTTAGCCTATAGGAATGTGAGAAAATAAATTTCTATTTATTTTGGTATTTCTTGTATTTGTATTACATCAGCACTAGGTAACTAAGATACAAGGCATCTTTTCCGTTTTCACTAACTTTTCTGCAATTAGCAGTTCAGAATTCAAGATCAGTCCTTACCTGGGAAAAGACTTTCCTTTCAGACTATATGACAAGTCTCAGGGCTGGCTACTTTGGTTTAGATGCCTTTTATGGTCCAAAGTAAATAGATTAGTACTGGATAATATCTACATTTAACAAAATTGAACGTAATTACTTAAGCTGTGTGGAGAGAGAAATAGAGGAAGACACGGGAACAGAAAGGCGGAAGGGAAAGAACAGCACCAGAGTTCAAATGGTGCATGTGGTGTTGTCAGCATTTCTACTTGTGAGAAAATATTTTGGAGTGAGAGTCGAATGGACTCTCTGAATCACCAGACTCCTTGATTGTTCTCTGTTCCTATGTGCTTCTTATGGTCTGAGTAAATCCTGAACTACATGTCATTTCAGGGTTTTAACATGTATATTTTTTTGCATCACATTGTTTTGGTCAGATCTCCTGGAAACAGACTCCAAGATGGAGGCAGCACATTTCTTGAGGAATAATTTTGGGGCTTACATTTATAGAGAGTGAGGTAAAAGAATTGGACGAGGAGAAGTTAAATAGTGGTGCCATTGCAATGGAGGGTTTAGAATAGTTTCTTCTTGAGTTAACTTGAGTCGGGTCTTGGTTTCTCAAGTCAACAAGTGAATGCAGGCCTCCCCAAGAGTAAGATGCCTTTCTTCAGCTAAAGGCAATTACTACTGAGAGACATAGCAGGAAGCCAACAGCAACAAATGCTTCTGGCAGCTTGGGAAATAGATGGCTTCAGTGCTAAAAGGGGAATCTTGGTGGGACACTGCAAACTCTACTACATACATCCATTAATCTATCCATCCATTCACCCTTTCATTCACTCAACTTATATTTATTGAGTAGCATGTGGTAGTCATCACCCTAGAGTACAAAGCAGATGAAAGTCCTGCCCTCAGGGAAGTTACATGCCAATGAGCAAGACAGAATCACAATTTCAAGTAGTGATAAATGCTGTGAAGAAGCATAAAGCAAGATAAGGGAGGCAGAAAATTGAAGAGGGTGCTATCTTATATACTGTGGTCTGGGAAGATCTTTCTGTCCAGCTTCCTTTTAAGAAATAACCTGAATGAGGTGACGTAGCAAGTCATGGGACTAACTTGAGAGAAAGGTAGAAAGACCAGCAAATTCAAAAGACTTGAGGCGTAAGTGTGTTTCTGTTGTTGTTGTTATGTGCCATCGAGTTGGACCCAACTCATACGATCCCTACCTGGGTTTCTGAGTTAGTATCACTATGGAAGTAGATTGCCCAACCTTCCTTTCAAGGAGTGGCTGGTGGATTTGAACCACCAGCCTTCTGGTTAGCAGTCAAATGCCTTAGGGATTATGCTAGCAGAGCTCCCTAAGTATGTTTGGTATGAAAAAAAAAAAAGTAGTCAATGTGGGTAAGTATAGGGGGTGAGGAGGAATTTGATGTGCAATGATGTCACATCATGGAAAGCCTTCATGGTCATAGGAGGGACTTTGGATTTTATTTTGAGCAATATGAAATTCATTGAGTGATTTTTGAGCAGAGGAGTAATACGATCTGCTTCAAGCTTAAGCAGGATTACTCTGGCTGTAGGTGAGCAAGAGTGGAAAAAGAGAGACCACCTATGAAGACATTTTAATCCAGAGGATTAGGGTGGTAAGAGAGGAGTTGGAAAGCAGTGATTCCTAAATGTTAAGCAGCTATTTTATTTGGTCATCAACAAAATCAAGCAATTATCAGTTTTTCACAGTGAGTGAAAAACATCTGTGTTGGGTTTCTTGCAAGATGGTATCCAATGTAATGTCTTCTTAAGGGATTTTTAATAGTTGCTTTTTGATAATATGCAACTTTAAGTTATTTTCTAAATTTAGACTCAAATACCCAGGTTAAAATCCTCTCATGGTACCTTTGAGCATAAGAGACTATTTATTTATTTATTTATTTAAATCTCTGTATTCCCAATACTTAACGTGGTGATTGGGACTAGAATATTTTTTGGAATGAATGAATTAATGAATGGTGAGAAAAGAGAAGGACTGAAAATATCTGTCTTACAAATGGGGTCTCTACAGACTGGGTAGTGCCCTTAACTGAACATTACACTCAAAAACAATGTGGAAGTTTGATTTCTAGAAAAGACAGCATTTTCTCTGGCCAATCAACTTGCATTTGAAATTAGATGTTCTGCAAGGTCACATGGAATTGGAAATTCACAATTGATATGCTTCACTTGAAACTAACAACTCAGAAATGTTTAAAATGACAATATATCTTTATTCATTGTTAAGAAACTAAGTACCCATAAAAACCCACTGCCATTGAGTCGGATCTGACTCATAGCAACCCCTCCTTGGGTTTCTGAGGTGGCATCGCTATGGAAGTAGATTGCCCAACCTTCCTTCCAAGGAGTGGCTGATGAGTTTGAACCACCAGGCTTCTGCTTAGCAGTCAAATGCCTAAGGCACTATGCCAAGTACCCATGGCATATTATATTTTTTTAAAGGGGACCTTCATCCTACATGCTCTTCTGCAGTGTGACTGCCACATGTCCATCAAGAGGAAGATTCTATTTTCCATTTCCTTGAGTCTGGCTGAGCTCTGTATCTGCTTTAACTAAGTATATGGCAGAAGTGATTTGTACCAACATGCAGAAATTGAGTATCCAAGAGTCAAGTGACTTACCCAAGTAACCTAGCTAATGTTGGTAAGTTTCACTGAGTTGGTTCCAACTGTACAACAGAATGAAACACTGCCCAGTCCTGCACCATCCTCACAATCTTGGCTATGTTTGAGCCCATTGTTGCTGCCACAGTGTCAATCCATCTCATTTAAAGTCTTCCTCTTTTTCCCTGACCCTCTACTTTACCAAGCATGATGTCCTTCTCCAAGAACTGGTCTCTCCTGATAATATGTTCAAAGTCCATGAGAAAAAGTCTTGCCATCCTCACTACTAAGGAGCATTCTGGCTGTACTTCTAAATTTTGTGACTCAAAACTTTACTCTATTTTGTTCACTTTTTGCTGTGTCCAATATTTCAAATAAGACCCAAGGCACAAGTCCTCATACTACAAAGATAAGTGAACTTTATCTGCTCTAGGCTGAGGTTAACTTGCATGACAACTTCTGCTTCCTGACTCTTGGAATGCCCACTCTTGGGACACTCCATCTTAGAACCCAGCTGCCATGCTATGCAAATCCCATTTATTTAGAAAATAAATGCAAGCAAATCCCAAAAGGAAGTCATTGGTGATTCAGTGATAGAAGTCTTATTTTCCATGTCAGAGACCAAGCTACATGAAGGAGTTTGAGCTCTCAGATGCCAGGTATGTGAATGAGCTATCTGTAACATAACAGCCCAGTTATGCCTTCAGATGATGCAAACCCAACTAACACTTGTCTGAGTTGCATGAGAGATGCCAAAAGAAAACGACTCAGCTTAGTCTAGTCTAATCACAGAACCATAAGAAATAATAATAAGTTGTTTCTACTAAGTAATGGAGTTAGCTTATTAAACACAATAGAGAAATGGAACAATGCTGATCATGAGACACTAAATCATTTAGTGGATGTCCATGCTCAGTGGAGTGAAAGCCGTATCTCATTTTCTCAGGCTAACCTGGGACTCTGTCACTTGACCTCCACTTCACAGGCAGGCATGGGACATAGCAGGCCTGTATTTAATATCACTGTAAAACCACGTCATGTGAATGAATCCTACATAATTAGCTGCCATCATCTCCACTTCCATATCACTTTCTTCCCTTCCTTTCTCTTCTTCCTGACTCCTTACTGATCCTGGTTGGCTTCCTTTTTTTTTTTTTTTTAAATCGAGCTTCTCTCCTCTGTATTATTTTCTTACATTCTTATCTTTTTTATGTCTTCATTTATCTTTTCCCTTCCTGTCTCTATTTTTCTCCAGATGTGTAGTTGTTCCTTTCTTAACTCTCCTTCAGCCTCATTGCTTTCCTCTTTTTTGACTTCACTTTTGGGTTGCCTGACCTCCTTGTTCTTTGTTTTAGTATCATCTTGCAGACATACCTCCACCATTCTATGTTATCTGTGTGGGGCTGTCAATTAAGCTCCCCTTTCCAAAACCCTCAATCAGGATTGTGTCATGTGATCAAAAGTAGGCTAGAATCTTTCTTCTGGGAATTTGAGTACTCAGTGGGGTATTGATAGACAATTGTTGGTGCTGAGTGCAGACATCTGAAGAGTTGGCCCAATGTTTTCTGCTGCCTAGATCTGGGGAACTGCCTCATGCCTCTTCTGCCAGAGGCCTACTTGTTTGTTATTTATTATTATTTTTACATTTTATGAATTCTTCTTTCAATAAGTCATTTTAAATTTGAATTAAACAGGGTTATTTTCTGTTGTTTAGAACTGAAAAGCACAATTAACAAATTATTCCTCTCGCTCCCTTCTCTTACTTTTTTTCTCATTTTCTGTCCCTCCTCACTCCATTCCCTTTCTTTCTAATAGGTTTTTCTCGCACTCTCCATTTTCCCTCCTTTTAGGGTCTGCTTTCTTTCTTTCCTCTTAAAATATGTATATAATTAACTTGCATTAAAGTTAAAATCTGAGTTTTACCTCTGCCCAATGAATTGCACACAGCTCTCCTTTTCTGGCTGGTGGCCTGTAGGATTATAATAAATCTGTAAGTCTCTGCCATTGCTTTTAGCTTGCTTAGCTGGGACTCAACCCTTCCAACTCCCGCCAGAATGTTTGGAGGATTTTCCAGAAAACAACAGTCTTTTCTTGCCACATGGTTTGGTCCTCTGAGCATGCACACCTCTCCAGATGGGTTTGTAGTGGTAGGTAAAAGATCTAGTATTAATAGGACATATTGTTGGTGCTGTTTTTGTTGGAGTCTTTTAGACATATTGTGAGAGAGGTAGCTGATGGACAGTATCATGAGTCAGTGTTGAAATAACTGTGGAGTGAAGAATAGGAGATTTGGGCTCCAGGCTCAGGCTGTAAAGTGCCAGTATCTATGCTCTTAACCACACCATATCCTGCTTTTCAGTGGCTACATATCTACATCTGTTCCTCTTTTATTTGCCAATGCAGGACACTTCCCAGACTGTGCACAGGGACAGACTATAGGTAAGATCCTCTAGAGGAGCTTCCAGGGTCCACCTCTGAGTGACATAACTACTAGGAGGCAGAAGACAAGTGTTGAAAAGTCCACTTGGGTGAGTCTGGATTTGAGGAGGTTTATACATGAAGTGAAAAGAGGTCATTGGTGGTTCAGTGGTAGAAGTCTCACCTTCCATGTCAGAGACCAAGCTTCAATTCCTGGACAGTGCATGCCCTGCACAACCATCACCCATCTGCCAGTGGAGACTTGCATGTTACTATGATGCTGAATAGGCTACAGTGGAGCTTCTAGACTAAGACAGACTAAGAAGAAAATCTACTTCTGAATACCATTTAAAACCTTTGATCACAGTAGTCCAATCCCCAACCAATCACGGGGATGGCACAGGGCCAGGCAAAATTTCATTCCATTGTATGTGAGGTCACCATGAATCAGCAGCTGATTTGACAGCAGCTAACAACAACAATCAATGCATGAGTTGTAGCACACATTGCCAATGCCTCAACAATATTCTCTCTTTAAAAAAAAAAAAAAATATTGTGATTTGGGTACAAATTTACAAAGCAGATTCATTTTACTCTCAACAGTTCATATACATTTGGTTTCACAGCACTGATTACGATCCCAGCAATAAATAGTTCTCCTTCCTGTGTCCTTTTTATCCGTGTATTCCTGTCTGTTCAGGAAAGCCAATGCTGCCCTACTGATCTCTCACAGTTGATTTATTTAAGGGGTGCATTTCCCTGGGGTAGGTGTGTGCATCTCCCTGGGGTAGATATTCTGCTTATATTCTGCTCATATTCTTTCTACTGTTTGCCTGAGAACTAATCCATGGAAGCTGAGACTATGGCCCTGGGCTATTCTTCAGGCTTGGAACTGGACTCAACAATATCTTCTTGTCACTCACTTTTCTTGTCTATGTCAATGGCTTCCCATTGCTAGCACCTATGACTCTGCCTGAGGACTTTTATTGGTAGAACTGTGCCTTCTATGTGTGAATCAGGATGGAAGTGTGGAGGAGTTTGCTTGGAGCAGCCTTGAATCTATGATACAAAGAAAGCGGTGGATAATTCCTCAGCTCCTTCACATCTTGGAGGGGGAAATACTTTGAGGAGTGCTCTATAGTCTCCCAGTGATCCTCAGTGAGAATGAGCCCCAATTGCTCACATTAAAACACCCTATATTGCCTTGCCATCCCTGTCTCATTCTTCACTCCCTATTAGTGTTTCCTGGGATCATCCCTTCCTCTAATAAATCATTTGCACTCAAACCCTTATCTCAGATTCTGTTGTCTGACAAAGCCCAAACTGCAGAGGCAATATGTGGCAAGTCAGAGTGATGATTTTACGATAGAAAGGAGTAGGGATAACTTGAGGAGTCCCTTTAATTCAATTAGTGTGTACATGTGTGTATGAGAGACAGAGAGAGAGAGACAGAGACAGTGTGTGTGTGTGTGTGTATGAGAGAGAGAGAGAGAGATGGGTGTGGTAGTTAAGGTTGTGTGTCACCTTGTTTGGGCCTGGTTGAATGGCTGGGCAGCTTGTGGTAGTTATTCCCCATGATGAGACTGGCAATCAGCTCCATGGTAAGATCTAGCCAAGCAGCTGAGTAGCTGCTTTAGGGATGTGGCTTACTCCCCATATAGAAGAAGGAGCTTTGGGAATGGTCTCTAGTTTACGGCATGTTTGAACACTATATATAGCTGTATCATTGTTCAGCAACCTGCCATGCTCTGCCAACCTTAGGACTCTCAATGGACTTGAATTAATGACCTGCCATATGGTTTGGTAACATCAGGACTGTGCCTTTTTACTTGTCAACCTTGGGCTTGTCAGTATCAGCAGCCAGCAGCTGAGTGAAGAAAAGCTTCCAACTTCAGTGGGCCAGGAGCAGGAGGCAGAGCTGAAGCCCAAGGTTGAGGGGCTTTTACCCAGACCCTAGAGCCTGGCACTTTGAACTTGGACTTAAAGCCTCCAAATTGTAAGAATAAACTTGTTAAAGCCATCCCATTTATGGTATATTTCTGTCTGAGCACCACTAGGTAACCAGAAGAGAATATGGTACTGAGAAAGTGGGGTGCTGCTCTGACAGATACCTAAAAAAAATGTGGAAACAAGAGTGGAGTGCATCCTTGACCTGAGAGATTGACAGAGAGACCCTGGCATGTGGCATGAGAGACAACAGGAGCAGAGCCAAGAGACTGGCCGAGAGATCCTGGTAGAGAGAGCAGCATGAGAGATCAGCATGAGAGATGACAGTAGCAGAGCCCAGAGACCAGGATAAATCAGCAACAGGCTTACCAGCCCAAAGAGGAGAAAGCCAGGTGCCGTTGGGTAGGCAGGGTCCTGGTGGAGTGGGTTGCTTTCAGGCATTAATTGGTAGAAGAGACCAGCCTGAGATGAAGTAGCAGGTTGGCCGGCCCACAGAGCAAGAATGCTGAGTGTCCTTTGGGCAGGAAGATTTCCAGCAGAGTGGGTTGCCCTTGGGCATTAATTGACAGAGGGAGAGACCAAGGAAATGAGAAGCAGAGCTGCCTCAGCCTTAAGGGTAGGACCAGGGCTTTTGGGGGTGGAACCACCACAGCCCTTTAGGTTTCAAAAAGCCAGACCTTCACCAACTTGGTTCTGGAGTGTGGGGCTGCTTATTCATGTGAGCTAGTGGGATGGAGTCATAGCCACTGCCCAAGAGTGATGGGGCAGGGCTGCCATGCCCAAGAGGGAGAGGAACAGGGTCCTCCAGGCCAGGGGGTGAGGTCACCACTCAAAGGAACTAGGGGACGGCAGCTACCCAGTGAAGGAGATCTGTAGACACCACCCTTTGAAGATCCTTACAGGTGCCAAGTAGACAAGGGGTGGAATTGTGATAGTGAAGGTTGTGTGTCAACTTGGCTGGGCCTGGTTGAGTGGCTGAGAAGCTGGTGGTTGTTATTTCCCGTGATGAGACTGGCAATCAGCTCCATGGTGGGATCTACCACAAGCAGATGCGTAGCTGCTTTAGGGATGTAGTCTGCTTCCCATAAAAAAGAAGGAGCTTTGGGAATGGTCTCTAGTTTATGGCATGCTTGAACCCTGCATGTAGCCATGTCATTGTTCTTCAGCCACCCCATACTCTACCAACCTTGGGTCTTTCAATGTACTTCAATTAATGGCCTGCCATGTGGTTTGGTAGCATTGGGACTGTGCCTTTTCACTTGTCAACCTTGGGCTTGTCAGTCTCAGCAGCCAGCAGCTGAGTGAAGAAAAGCTTCCAACTTCAGTGGGCCAGGAGCAGGAGGCAGAGCTGAAGCCCAAGGTTGAGGGGCTTTTACCCAGCCCCTAGAGCCTGGCACTTTGAACTCGGACTTAAAGCCTCCAAATTGTAAGAATAAACTCCTGTTTGTTCAAGCCATCCCATTTGTGGTATATTCCTGTCAGAGTGGCACTAGGTACCAGAACATTGGGTTAATGCGATGATTGTAATATTGTCAAAATGACTGGACTGTGGGATAGAAGCCAGTCCAGCCTTTACTACTCATGAACTTAAAAGAATCATTAAATTTTCTGAATCAAGTTTCTCTTGTGGGGAGGAAAATATGGCCCAACTGACTTCACCTAGGTACTATAATAAAAAATCATGAGCTGACAACTATTTTTAACTTGTTTCACAATGCTGGTGGTGCTGGCACATTTAGGTTCCTTCACTTATTAAGAGTAGCTTTAGTTATAGTAAAATAGTTTTTATAACAATTTCTAAAATGTCAGCATTATGCACAATGCTCTTGCTATGAATCAAGCTGATTTTCAACAGCTATGTTCATAATACATTCATGGTCATAAAAAGTGCCATAGTGATGAACTCACATGGCCTGAGCTCTGAAATCATGAATGTTTAATGGTTGCACTTTTGTTGCCCTGAGCTTTGTTTCCATTGTTGCTGTTCAGTTCCTGTTTAGAGTGCTTGAAATATCGAGCAAGGTGATCCCTTCAAGACAGCTTGTCTTTCACTATGTTCAAGACTGGGACTTGGAGCTTTCATCTATTCTGTATCTACTCTGGGGATCAGGCTTCTTACAAGGCTAGGAGGCTATTGTAGGATGCTAGGAACACCAGTGGTATTTTACCCTGAGAGTATGATATGTTTATTCTAATGCTAAGGGTGCAGGGAGGCCTCATCTTCTGATCTCCTCTAACCCCAAAAGAGGAAGACAGAATCACCATCAGCAGCCCAAGGCCTATTCCTGGGAGGCCAGACACACTGCCACCCTCCAGCCCTTTCACCAGCCCTGACACCGACCTTTCCTCCTGCAACATCCACCACCTATCTGCTGGGTTTGATAATTCACTGCAGTGGCCACACAGAACTCACAAATTATGGGGTTTATTAAGGAAGCAACAGGCTGCAATTGAAGTTCAGGAACATGCTCAGTCTCTCTCAGCCTGCTGTCTCTCAGCCAATGGTCTTTCTCAGACTCTCTCTCAGCAGCTCATGGTGTCTCTTTCTCAGCAGTACATGTTTCTCAGGAGTGAGTTTTTCTCAGCAGCACATCTTTCTCAGCCAGCAGTAAGAGAGATTCCTTCTGGCTCTAGGAGGGCTCTTTTTGAGCCTGGCAGAGTGGCCAAACTAACAAATCATAACATCAGAATTCTAAACACCTGAGAGAGAGAGCAGACTCCCAGAACATTGCTTTGTGCTACTCACAACAGAAATACTCCACTTTAACAATCTTTAACAATCAGGAGCTCCTCAGTTACTCATGGCAAATTCCACCATAGAGTTTACAAAGACTTATGGCTAGAAAAACCACACCAGGTAATTTACTACACCACATCTAATATCCAAGAGGTGGGGCTACAGTTTCAGAAAGTAAATATTTTTGGTTTCCTGCAAGGTAATTGTGAGGAATGGGTCTGTACAGTAGAGGGGAAAGACTGCTGGCTCTGAGACCTATAAGAAACTTTATAAATGAGTCATTTGCTATGCACTGTGGTTTCTGCATGATTTTTTTTTTTCAATTTTCATAGCATTCCTACATATGCTTTCATTATATTCAGTTTTTTTAGAAGAGAAAACTCAAGTGCAGAGATGTTAAATGACTTGTATGAGGTCACATCATTTGTGGATCATAAAGTTGGGATTCTTTGTCCTATATCAATGCTTGGATGTTTGAAGATACGTATTGGGTTCTTCCAAAGTCAAAACCTCCCTTTGAACGTAAATTCCTCTACTGTGTATGGGAGCTGAGACAGATACTCACTAAAATTCTTCCCAACTTTTAGGTCTTAGGTGGGCTATGAAAGGGCAAGCCTGGGACAGAATTTTCTGGGATTTCTTACTGTTCTTATTTTAAAACACATTGGCTTAACCACATGAGACACTTCTAAAATCATGAATTGTTTTTACCATGATTCCATTTGAGACTGTCTTCATCTTAGTAACAGAAACTTCCATACAATATTTCCAGCAAGGCCTACTTTAATCTGAATGGCTTCTGGGGGAAGTTTTCTACACAAAACTGATCCCTGGTGTGGTGTGTGGGTTCTTCTTGACCCAGTTCCCTATGCATAGTTTCTAAAGTGAAGAAAACTTTTCACTTTCAGATCAGTCAATGAGGGCTTTCCTTGAAGACTTCTCAAACCTATGTGCTAGTCCCTGGTGATAGGTCCATAGCATTTTTGTATCTCTATCTTTGCAGTAACCTGGAATACCCTACACCACTTACTGCTTACTCTGAGAATCCCACTATGCCACAGTTCTTCTCAGAAATGGCACAGGACCTCCTTTGTCATGGGTCTCTATTTCTAGTGCTTGGATTTGGCATGATCTATACTCAGGGCTTTAGATTTTGCTCTCTTTACCTTTTACTTTTCTCTCTGAGGATGTTATATCTGACTCAGTTTTCTGACTATCTTCATTTTAGGATCATCCTAGAATACTCTACCTTGGGAGCTCTGGTAGCATAGTGGCTAAGGCACATGACTGCTAACCAGAAGGCTGGCGGTTCAAACCCACCAGCCACTCCTCGGAAGGAAGATGGGGCAATCTACTTCCTTAGTGATACTGCCTCGGAAACCCAAGGAGGGGTCGCTATGAGTCGGGTCCGACTCAACAGCACATAACAGCAACAACAACACAGTCTGGTCACTTTTGATCAAACCCATCCCAACATAAGAGTCAACATAGTAAGGCATCAGTCTTGACCTTCTCCACCTCTACTGAGACACGTAAGTTTCAAAACTTATTTCCAATTCAACTCTGAAAGGGAGCAAATAGTTCACTCTCCAGTTAGAAGTGGGAGAATAAATGTGGGGAAAAAAAATATGAAAAAGTCACTCCTGTTAAAGTAGTGGTGGATTTGGCCTGTGGTCCACTTTTGCATTATTTTTTCTTGGCTACTTTTCTTCACTACTACTGCACAGGTATATTTGTTTTCTATTGCTTTGTAGCAAGTTATCACAAATTTACTGCTTAAAGCATCACAAGTGTAATATATCATAGTTTCCATGGATCAGAAATCTAAGTATGGGCTGAAAACAAGGTTTTGGACAAGGCTGTTGTGAAAGGGTAGTAGTAATATCAGTAGCAGTGGTAATAACAGTAGCATTAGAAGCTGTCTAACTTCAGTAGGGATAATGACCAGCATCAGTCCAAAGCTGATTTCCATGAGGTGGAGGTCAGACATATCTCCTCTTTCCAAACTTTTTACCAATTTTGACATCCGCTGTCTCTCCCATGATACTATTTCTCTGCTGAGCTCGATAATCCATTGTGATGGCCACACAGAACTCACAGAAAATACTTACAATTAAACAGTTTATTAAAGAATAGGATACAACTAAGGATCAAGATCAACAAGCCACAACTCAGACTCTTAATCAGGAAGCATGTAGGCAATGTCTCCCTTCTTCAGTGCAGGAAGCATGTAGGCAATGTCTCCCTTCTTCTCTCAGTTTCTCTGGATCACAAAAGCCTCTTCTTGGCCCCCCGATGATACCCTTCTATTGGTCATCTGAGGAGAAGCTCTTCTAGGCCTCTTCAGAACAGGCTTCTCTTGGTCCTGCCATCTATTCCCACTGGTTCTACTGCTGGGTCCCTTCCAGGCCTGTTATTGCTTGCTCTGCCACTGGACCATTCTGGGCCTCTCACTGCTTCAGTATTACAATCCTTGACCTGTGTTACAACATTAGGAGATTTCTTGACTCTTCTCTATTTTGCTTCTCACCTCTTTTTGTTCCTTCTGCTTCTTTTTGCTACTTCTCTTCCTGTTTCTTGCTGTCTCTAAAAACCTCTGTGGGGCTGGTTGCTTAAATATACAAATTTTGTCAATTTTAAGGCATAGCACTCTGACTAGGGCAACAAAGTGGCCAATCCTCTCTTGGTAGGCATAGACACTTCATTTGCATAGTAGGCTACACCTCACCTCATTTGCATTGTCTATTGACCAATCCCTGCAAAGTGCATACTAAGCACAGGGCAGGCTGTGCTCAGCACCAGACAAAAATCATCAAACTGCAAGTTGTTTACAACTTACCCAGGAAATGCCAATCAACCTGGACAAAAGTAACAAACACTCTGGAGTAGAAAACTAGGGCAAAGATAACTCCTCAGGACTTAGGGGAAAAATCTTTTGGGCTGTTTTTAAAAAAAAAAAAAAAAGGCAAAAGGCCACAAAAAGGAACTAATTTCATTATGGCTATGAGACTCATCTGAGGCTTTGTATCCTCTTCCAAGGTCACTCATTATTGGAAGAGTTCATTGCCTTGTGATTTTATGACTGAAGTCATTTTCTTTCTAGCTGAGGATCACTCTGAACCTCTAGAGGCCACCAACAGTTCTTGCCACATGACCCCTATATGCAGTTCATAATATGGCTGTTTACTTTCTCCCAGTCCAGCAAGTCAATGTCTTTCTGATGTTTCACTGGTTGTAATGGTTTCTCTGATTAGCTCAAGTCCACCCAAGGTAATCTCCTTCTGATCAACTCAAAGTCAGCTGATCAGTAATCAACTCAAGAGTGTGATATCTTGTCATATTCATAGGTTCCACCCATATTCAAGGGAATGAGATGTACAGGGTTTAAACACTAAGAGGCAGGTTACTTACCACACCAGGAGAAGAGCGGACAACTTGGACATTTTGTTGGTGTCTACCTGGTGCAGATCTTCACTACTGATGTGTTCTTTTGGGAGTTCATATCTGGGAAATATCTTAAAATCTTTAAAATCTTAAAAATTATTGTTCATAATTGTCATGATCACTTGGTACATGATCTTTTTAGAATCACCAAACCTTGGTTCTATAGTCAAGACTGGGTTATTTGACATCATCAAACCATAATTCCCACTTATCAGTTGCCATCCTTTTATAGAGGGGAGGGAGGGGCAGTGTTTTTGATGCATGTCACTTGGAGGAGATCTGGGTTCTAATTGCTTCTTAAACAGATTTTCAATAAATTCTTTTCTACCCTCTACTAATACCTCCTTATTCCAGAGGTACTTGGTACAATTGATTCATGAATCTTTGGGTAGTGCTCTATGTATATCAGGCTCTCCTTGACTAATGATAAAGATTTCCAGAGTTACTTAGCATAAATCTGTCTGCATTTGAGATTCCAACATTTGTTTCTACTTCTCCTTCTAGTCTCTTAGTCTTTCATGCCTTAAAAATGTCTGTTTACTATTTATTCAATGGGTTTGGGAAGAGATTGAATCTAAATGAGTGTGCTCCATGTATCATCTTCAACCAGAAGCCTGTTAATTTCAGTCTTTGGACATGAGAAATCCATGAATGACAGACAGCATAGTACAGAGGGAAGTAGAGTCACTGAGAGTTTGGGGACTCAATTAGTGCATGAATTAGCTGCATGATCTAGATCAAGTCCTTGTCTCTTGCTGAATTTCAGTTTCTATTTCTATGAAATAATTCAGAAGATTTGACAAATTTGAAAGCCCCATCAATTACTCTTAGTTTTCCAAATTCTGAGGTGGTTAAAACAACTCCATTTCCTTAGAATATTGAATAAAAGAATTCCAGGGGCAATTATACCATCTTACTTGGCTTTCTATCACAGAGCACACAGTAGAACAGAAGTCACAGTAGATTTTCACCAAGTTGCCCAAATTTGAGGCTCGTCCCCAGACTGAGAATTCCAGCAGTTCTGCCACCTTGAAACTTACGCCATCTCTTGGGATGATAATATTTAGTATCAGAAAACCAACAGTTAGTCACACTCCTAGGTTCTTTGTTGTTCCCAAGGTTTTTTCATAGCTTCACTTTGGACAAGCCATTAGAGGAAGATTAAAGAATGGACATATCTCAGGCAAGGTCGAATTCTGGCTTTAGGGTGGATTATCTCCTTAGAGCCTGAGCTCTCTGAATAAAGGATAATGATGGTCCACTTGTAGCCAGGAGTGCCTTGTGTCAGGGTGGATGTCTGTATTTGACCTGAGGCACTTGAGAAAAAGACATTTTATTCTTGGGTCTAAGTATTAGAATCTGCCAAGTGAGACTATTTGTTGTCTTAAATAGACAATGCATATAGAGAGATCCAATACTATGCAAAGATAGTATTTTGAAGTCCTGGGGAGAAAAGTAGCTTATCTGTTTCATTATGTGTGAGTATGTATCAGTCTCTCATGTGTGTGCATAATATACACATACATGTCATATATACACGTGTGTGTGTAGTGTCTGTACATGTACATATGAGATTTAAATCCTTCTATTTATGTTTGATGAGCAATGACCCAACAGATGTCAATTTGTTGAATTTTTTTCCCCAAAAGAGAGAAGAGAGGGGGTAGGGGTATCATTATATATCACCCAGCTTGCTCTCAAAATTTGTAAGAAGAGAAGCCATTTTCAAAAGGGACCTGGCTGTAAGGCCACAGTAAGAAGAGGACGCACAAAAGTGAGGTTAAAGAGAAGTTTTTATTCTGAGTTTCCAGGTGAGGTTTACGGGTCCTGGCGAGGGGCCCGGGCGAGGTTCATGGGTCCCTGAGAGGGGCCCGAGAAGTCACACCGCCTGGCTGGGGAGGGGAGGGTTTATAGTCTTGTGGAGGACCTAAATGGGGACACTAAGGAAATGGTGGGGTCCAATTAGCTGTTAGTATGGGTCTGTACTTAATTAGCATGAGGAGGCTTCACAAGAGGAAGTTTGCCACTGCATGGGACTTTTTAGTCTGGGCGGGTTCTGTCACTTTGGTTGTCTTATTAGGCTGTCTCATCAGGGCCTGACACCCAGAGGAAGCTGCTAACTGAAATGTTGGTGGCTTGGATTTGCTTCGGCCTAACACTGGCGAGACCCAGCAGTGGAGGTGGGGCAGCTGGAGTATCTGAGTGGGACTGAGAGGATTTATACCCCTGATTTCTCATGAAGAAGGGCATGCTTTTGGCATGCTAGAAGACCACAGTAAACATTACAGTAGTATCCAATGCCTGGCAGTTAGGAGAGGAGGTTTGGAGCTACAGAAAAGGAAGAGACTGTAATCTTGTACAGCTGACTGAATCTAATCACCAGGGGCTTCCAAAAATATCACATACAGCTTTCAAGAAGGTCGTTTTTTTTTCCCCCCTAAATCAGCAGTTAGAGACAAGAAAAAAACAAAAACAATACAAAACAGTGTAAAACAATGCATATCATTTCTTGGGGCGTCTATGAACATTCTAGTCAACTAGTTGTGGTAGGCAGAATGGAACACCAGGCTGGCCCAATCTAATCAAAAGAAGTACTTTTTTTTTTTTCCCCCAAACAGCTTTATTGAGATATAATTCACATACCATAAAATTTACCCATTTAAACTATATAGTGCAGTGTTTTTTTTTATTATATTCAGAGTTGTGCAACCATCACCAAAATCTAATTTTATAACATATTCATCACCCCTAAAAGAAAGCCCTTACCCATTAACAATAATTCTTCATCTTCCTATCCCCCAGTGCCACCACCATCCCCTACTTTCTGTCTCTATAAATGTGTCTATTCCTCCAATTTATATAAATGGAATCATACAAGATATGGTCTTTTGTGCCTGCATTCTTTTACTTCTTCTTTTTTTTTTTTTTTTTTTTTAATTGTGATTTGGGTGAAAGTTTACAGAGCAAATTCGTTTTCCACACATTTCATGCACTTTTGTTTCACAACATTGGTGGCAATCCCCATAAAGTAATAACTTTCTTCCCACTTCCTCCCTGTGGTTACCTTTCCCCTGTGTCCTTCTTTCTTATGCATTCCTGCCCTCTGAGCTATCTCTCTGTGCAAATACTGCCCTTCTGATCTCCAATGGTAGTTATTCTAATCACACAAACTTTTAAATAGAAAGAGGAAGACAGAAGAGTGGGTTAGAGAGGTGTGACAGGAGAAGGACTCAATCCACCATTCTTGGTTTTGAAGATGGAGGAAGGGGCCATGAGCTGAAGAATGCCACTAGGAGATGGGAACAGCTCTCATTGTGAGATCCTAACAAGAAAACAGGGACCTGTCTCATAATCTCAAGGAACTGAAATCTCCCAACAACCCAAAGGAGAAGGGAGCACAGGCTCTCCTAGAGCCTCCAAGTTGCTGACATCTTGATTTGGGCTGGTAAGACTTGTTCTGGACTTCTTAATTATACAACCATAACATAATAAATGTATGTTATCTTTTGTCACTAAATTTGTGATGATCTGTTATGGCAACAGTAGAAAACCAATACAATAATTGAAATGGAAAAACCCAAATAATACAATTCACTCCTCAACTTTAAACACTCTTCTTTCAGTTGTCTCCCTTCTAGGACTGCCTTTTCTACTTACATTCTTTTGTTTAAATCTGACTTTGAAAATATTTTTCTTTTATGCTTTTTATCTTTCATTCAATATTAGCTGCAACCTTTCACTCTACTGTCCTCATCCATTAGCTAGATATATTTTATTAACACATACTCTGGCAGTTTCTAATCTTACAATTTTTTTTGTTTGTACCCTAAAAGACTCTTATAACTCCCTCTACTATGTGTAAAAGGGACCAATAACCTAAAAGATGTACAATCTCAAGAAACCATAAAATGCAAATACAAACAATAAGTTGATCTGACATATATAGCAAAAGCTAAAAAGATGTATAATATAAAGTATTGTTGAATGTGAAGAGAACTGTGTACTTTCATATGTAGTTAGTTACTGTTGAGTCTGCTCTAACCCTTGATGACACTACATACAACAGAAAGAGACATTGCCTAGTCTTGCTTCATCTTCCTGATTGTTGGTATGCTTGAGTCCATTGTTGGGGCCACTGTTTAATTGGAGTAATTTCCAACCTAGGAGGCTCTTCTTCTAGTAATATATCATACAATATTCTGTTGTGATCCATAGGGTTTTCATTGGTCAGTCTTTCAAAGCAAATTTTCAGGTCTATCTTTCTTGTGTGTCTTAGTCTGGAAGCTCTGCTGACACTTGTCCGCCATGAATATTCCTGCTGGTGTTTGAAAGTTTGGTGGCATAACTTCCAGCATCATAGCAACATGCAAGCTACCAGAGTATGACAGATGGATGTTGGTATACTTTGTTAGAGGAAGTATAAATTTACAAAGTCTTTTAAGGAAAGGTAATATGACAGCATTTTCATTTTAAAAAATATGACTTCCATATGACCTAGAAAGTACATGGGAAGAATGGCATTGGGAGGAGAATAGGAATGGGGAAATGAAGAGGTATGTTCAGCCTTTGTTTCTAAACACTTCTGTATTGCTTGAATCTTTCACAGTGTGACTTTGGCCACACATTCCTAAAGTAATTTTATAAAGAAAGACAATTTCTAGGTTATTTTCCAAAAAAAAAAAAAAGATCTATTTCTACTTTTCAAATGAAGTCAGCCCTTAGTCAAACCCAAAAAGTTCAAGCAGGTGGATAATTTAGTCATGGAGCTGGCTGTTTAGTTATTTGGATAATTGAATTTAGGCCATCATGGATAATGTAATCCAGCTTAATTTTCAAAAATGTCAGGCCTGAAGACAGAGCAGAAAGAAAACATTTGGTGATGGCAGAAATGTCATTGGAGAGATTTTCTTTGTGTAAAGAACCGTTTTTAAGAACCAACCTTTTCACAATAGAAGGGTCTAGAATGAAAAGATTTGATTAAGAACCTTAGCAATCTGGTGTGTACCATTAATATTAGTGCTATATAATGGATTTTGCTAATTTATTTATGACATGTTTGATTTAGTAGTCCATTTGCCCCTTGTCAGAAGCATGTGGAATGCCTTCATTTTGAGTTTGTTTACTTGAATTATGAATTTGATTTGGGCTTTCCCATTTGGCAGTTGATTCTTTTCTCAATATCATCTATAACAAGACCACATGGTAGATTCCTATTGTCCAGGAAATTTGGGGCTTCGTTTCAGGTGTCAGATGTAGTGAACAGTCCTCCATTTGTCAGTCTAAACATATACCTTTTTGGCTTTGAAAGAGGGTTTTTAGGTTTAAATGGAATTTCCTCAATTATTTTCTTGGATCTATAGCTAACCACTGTTCTGTTTTCACTGATCTTTACCCCATTTCAAATGCATCTATTGCTTGTGTCCAGAAAGAGTGGGCATGAGTGGCGAACTAGTGGATCAGCCCAATTGATATTTCTTTGCTTGGACACTTGTGAAAGTAAACATCATAAAAAAAGACTGTAGCCAAACAGTAGTTTGTTGTTGTTGTTGTTATGTGCCGTCAAGTTGGACCCGACTCATAGCGACCCCTCCTTGGGTTTCCAAGGCTGTATCACTACGGAAGTATTGCCCCATCTTTCTTCCGAGGAGAGGCTGGTGGGTTTGAACCGCCAGCCTTCTGGTTAGCAGTCGAGTGCCTTAGGTTTAGCTTAGCTAATAAGAATGTTTGCCTTGAGCATTGTGCTCTTTTAAGATCTGTATATATGAGTTCAAATTGACAGCAGCAACTCAAAATGTTAGATAGGAAACTTAGGCAGAACTTATGTTAGTGGGAGAGGAACAACTCAGAAAAGAAGGGTAAGAATGGTTGCACAATTTGAAGAATGTAATCAATGTCGCTGAATTGTACATGTAGAAATTTTGAATTGGTATATGTTCTGCTCTGTTTAGTCAAAAAAAATTATATTATTTTTAAAAAAGATTCTAGTCAAAATTTTCAAAATAGAAAGGGAGTAGACATTGTGAGTATACGTGGTGACTAGAACTTCAATTTGTTTGTGTCAGATGGACTGTGGATGCCTGGGTTCTAGATAAAGAGACTGTAATTTTGGAATACACTAATGAACAAGGAGCCCTACTTAGGAAGCTTTCTGATGTGCAATTAACATGGTGCCCTGTGGGTAACATCACAAACCTACAGTACTTTGTAGCTCAGTGTCAGAGGATAGTAGAACCTGGCAGACCGCAGCAGTGCCCTTTGATAATTTTGAACGCATATGAGAACCTCCCTGTGGAGATTCAGAAATACATGGGATAGATTTGCTGAAGTCTGAATGCAAGCTGACAGTCACCTGACCTTCTGACCCCATTTAGACTTGCATGCTGGTGATGATTGGTTAGACTTGGATTGCATGATGATCCCTGAATTTTAACAGCCAGTGAAACTATCCTTTTCAGGGGCTTGTTTAACCAACATGTATCAATGTGACAGAATAGGGACATGTAACCCTTGGATCCCTTTTTCCTCAACAGTATCTTCCCACTCATTTGGTGACTTCAAAGGTATCTCATTATTCAACATTATTTATGGTTGTTTTTGCGGGGGATCATAGAAAAAAAAATCTTGCTGTCAAGTCAAGTCTGACTCATGGCAACTCCATGTTTGTCATAGTAGAACTGTGCTCCATACAATTATCAATAGCTGATTTCTGAAAGATCAGAAGTAGATTTCCAGACTCTTCCTAGGAACTTCTGGGTAAACTCAAACCTCCAAACTTTTGGTTAGATGCAGAGTGTATTAACCAATTATATACTCACTGAAGAGATCAGAGAGAGGGGAAAAAAATGAATGGAGGAAATTACGATCTTTCATATTGCAAATTTAACTATACTAGAAGAATCACCAGAACCTAGGCTCTCATTGCCAGTACATAGTAGTGTGATGTGGTTTGAGTGAAGAATGGAGGAAGATTTCAAAAAATGAATGTGAAGGGGCATACCCTGACTGGCATCCTCAGTATCAGCTGGACTATATAGCCTGGAGCTGTTTTTGAATCACACACTGACTATGAAGTTCTCATGAATTTGGTCTGGTCCCTATCTACTCAAATATTTATTACTATTGGTCTCAGTTTTCTTATCTAGAGAATGAAAAAGATTCTATCTTTCTCCCAGAGTTTTTTTGTGTGAAGCTCAAATGAGATAAAAAATACAAAGCACCCAATATTTTCACATTAGACCAAACTGACTGTGCCTAACTGGGAGCCCCTAAATCAATGTGCTGTTCCCCAATGTTAGTGGAAAAGGAAGTCTGATCATTTATCCTGGAAGGTAGTGATCATATTTAAGTTCAAGACATTAAATCACTGCTAAGAATGTTTTAATTCCATAAAAATCTATATAAAAAGCCTGCCTGGCCACAGACCCTGTCCTGCAGAAGCTCCCAGCTGAGGATGCAGAATTTCTTCTGCCCACTGATCTTGCCTGTGCGGTCTACAGTGTGGACCCCTGATTCTCCACCTAAACTGCACATTTGGAATCACCTGGGAGCTTTTACATACTTCTGATACCCAGGCCACGTTCCAGACAAATGAAATCAGAATCTGGGGTGTGACCCAGGCAACTGCTTTTAAAGTTCCCCAGGGAAGTAACTTGTGGAACCCAGGCTAGAAACCACTGATGTAGTCCTGTGCTTCTTCAGATGTGGCTCTGGAACCACAACATTGCCTCACCTTGGAGTTTCATAGAAACAAAAAATTTCAGGCTCTGTCCCAGACATACTGAATCAGAATCATCATTTTAGCAGAACCACCATATGTACCTTATGCACAGAAAAGCTCAAGAAGTGCTACTCTGGACTATCCAGTAACTAGGCTTTTTGAGGGGGTTGGAGGGTAAGCAATCTAAATTTTTTGCCTCAGTGAAACAGACAAATTAAAATGAAAATGACTCCCACATTACACACTTTTGAATGTGTTAAAATTGTTACTTACATATATTTGGACTTTAGAGAAGGCTAGATGTGATTCAAAATTGTAGCCAAGATAATATTTAAGATAAATGGAAGGATTGGGCTTTGTTTGGCTTACAGATGCTATTGAAAGCATCTCACATGTAAGACACAAAATACAAAAAAGTAAATTTGTGATTGTTTTTGTAAAGGTATGTATCTGTTGGGGGAGGAATTTAGAATGAGAGAGGTTGTATATAAAATGGTGTTTGAAGAAACACAAATACATATAGAGGCAAACTGTATTTTGAAAGCAAAAGAAAATATTCACTCTGGGTGATGGAATTTACATAGGTCTTGATCAAATAAGCATTCCCATTCTCAGTTTAATACTGCAGCACAGCACACAGCCTTCTTACTCAGAATGTTGGTTCTTTGAAATACCAGGCAAGAGAGATCAGTAGCTGTTTAGCATGAGCACAAAAAGTAAATATTCAGATGTGAGGGGGTCTAGGCTGAAAAGAGAAATCACCTTTCTGAGCTCTCATTTGCTGACCACCAGGGTGGACACTTTATGTACAAAGGGTGAAAAGGATATAGAGACTGTGAAGGTAAGGGACTTGTCCAAAGAGTGGAGATGGATTTAAACCCCAAACCATAAAAAACAAACTCACTTCTGTTGATTCGAGTCTGACTCATAGTGACCCCTCCTTGGGTTTCCAAGGTGCTATCTCTACAGAAGTATATTGCCCAATCTTCCTTCTGAGGAGTGGCTGGTGAGTTTGAACCACCAACCTTCTGGTTAGCAGTCAAATGCCTTAGGCACTACACCACCAGAGCCCAGACCTCTGTTTTCTCTGTTATGCCTGGTTGAATGGAAGTTCTTGAGGGTGTCAGTGAAAGATGTCATTTTTTTTACTTGAGGTCTGAAATCCACGTTTCTACTTTTTACTGCCTTTCAAAACATCAGGATAGTATTTTATAAAATAAAATTGTTCCGTGAGTACCTATAAACTGACTCATGGGAGTCCTTTCAGCAATGAACACCTAAGTGATTAGTGTGTAATTAACATAGTGCAAACCAAATCACTGCAGTTCAGTTGATTCTGACTTATAGCAACCCCATTGTTTCCAAGGCAGTTATGGAAGTAGATTGCCTCATCTCCCTTCCGTGGAGCAGCTGGTGGGTTTGAACCACCAACCTTCTGTTTTGACTGGCTTAGGCACTGTGCCACCAGAGAACATTAATTATCATAGTAGGATCTTCTATTTGATTCCCCACGATGAATGGGCTGAAGCCTCATCTCCTCTACACTGTGTCCCAAGAAGCTGACAGTGAAGTCTCAATGTTTTCGTAATTTGGACCAAACACACAGGGCTCTTCCTTTCAGTTTGTTTCCCTGTTCTTCTGAGGATCCCTTACACCCAATCCATGTCAGAGATGCATTGGTTTATACACAAAAGTTGTTTTTTTCCAATAGGAGTGAGAAAAGAAGAGAGAGATGGAGAGAGAAAGAAAGAGGGAGAGAGAGGGAGTGAGAGGGAAAGGAAGAGGGAGAGAAAGAGAGAGAGAGGGAGCAAGAGCAAGTGAGCGAGTGAGCTCTGGTGGTGTAGTGGATAAGGCATTTGGCTGCTAACTAGAAGGTCAGAGGTTCAAACCCACCCGGCAGTCTACTTCTGTAAAGATTTCCAGCCTCGGGATTCAATGGCAGTGAGTTTGTTTTTTGGTTTAAATATGCATATATGCATTTACATAAGTATCTATCTATCTATCTATCTATCTATCTATCTATCTATCACTATCTATTGTCTTAGGAGTTCTGGTAGTATAGTACTTAAGGCATTTGACTGCTAACCAGAAGGCTGGTGATTCAAACCCATCAGCGACTCATCAAAAGGAAAATCGGGCAATCTACTTTCATAGTGATACCATCTCGGAAACATATGGTTGGTGAAAGAAAATACCACAAACTAATATACCCCCTGAAATCTTCTTAAAATCAGATTATAGTTAAGCTTAACTAGTGAAAAGTATCTCCTTTGAACATTATGTTCTTTTTATTTTTTTCCAAATTATTTTATCTTTACTTCTATTGTGGTGAAAACATACACGACAAGACATTTACCAACATAACAACTTTCACATTTGCAGCTCAGGGATATTGATGACATTTTTCATGTTGTGCCACCATTGTTGTTTGTTGTTGTTATGTGCCGTCAAGTCAGACCTAACTCATAGCAACCCCTCTTTGGGTTTTCGAGGCAATATCACTATGGAAGTAGCTTGCCCCATCTTCCTTCCAAGGAGTGACTGGTGGGTTTGAACCACCAGCCTTCTGGTTAGCAGTCAAGTGCCTTAGGCACTATGCTACCAGAGCTCCTGTGCCACCATTATTGGTATCCTTTTCCAAAATAGTGCACCACCATTAGCATAAACTCAGTGTCCTGCAAACAAAAGCTTCCCCTTTACCTTGTCTTTCCTCCCCCTGTTAACCACTAAGAATCTTTGGTATATATATATATGTGTGTGTGTGTGTGTGTGCGTGTGTGTGTGTGTGTGTGTGGAGAGAGAGAGAGAGAGAGAGAAAGAAAGTCAATTATTATAATGAAATACGCAAAGACCTGAGTCAGAAAGCCAAAGGGGAAGAACACACTCAGCATTTCTCAGGCTGAAAGAACTGAAGAAAAATTCAAGCCTCGAGTTGCAATATTGAAATATTCTATGGGCAAAAATATTGAATTATACAAGACACATCAAAATAAGATGGAAGGAATACACAGTTACTGTACCACAAAGAATTAATTGATGTTCATCCATTTCAGGAGGTGACATATGATAAAGAACTGATGGTATTGAAGGAAGAAAGTCGAAGCTGCACTGAAGGAATTGGCAAAAGACAAGGCTCCAGGTATTGGGAAAATACCCATTGAGATTTTAAACACACAGGCACCACACTGGACGCACTTTTCATCTATGCCAAGAGATCTGGAAGACCTCTACCTGGACAACTGACTGGCAGAGATCCATATTTGTACCCGTTCAAAAGAAAGGTGATTGAACAAGAAACCAAACCAAACTCACCACCATTGAGTCAATTCCAAGTCATAGTGACCCTTCCTTGGGTTTCTGAGGTAGTATCTATATGGATGTAGATTGCCCAGTCTTCATTCAGAGGAGTGACTGGTGGGTTTGACTTGCCAACCTTCTGGTTAGCAGTCAAATGCCTTAGCCAGTATGCCACAAGAGCTCCAAAAGAAATATGGAATTTATCATACAATATCATTAATACCACACACAAGTAAAATTTTGCTGAAGATAATTCAAAAATGGTTGCAGCAGTATATTGACAGGGAACTTCTAAAAGTGCCAGCTGGATTCAGAAGAGAATGGGGGATGAGGAATGTCATTAGTGATGTCAGATGGATCTTGGCTGAAAGCAGAGAATACCAGAAACTTGTTTACTTGTGTTTTATTGACTGTGCAAAAGCATTAGATTGTGTGGATCATAACAAATTACGGATAACATTGAGAAGAATGGGAGCTCCCGAACATTTAATTGTGCTCATGAGGAACCTGTACATAGACCAGGAAGCTGTCATTCAAACATGACAAGGGGATATTGCATTGTTTAAAATCAGGGAAGGAATGTGTTGTTGTTGTTGTTGTTATGTGCCGTTGAGTCAGACCCGACTCAAAGCGACCCCTCCTTGGGTTTCCGAGGCAGTATCAGTACAGAAGTAGATTGCCCAACCTTCCTTCCGAGGAGTGGCTGGTGGGTTTGAACCACCAGCCTTCTGATTAGCAGTCAAATGCCTTAGGCACTATACTACCAGAGCTCCTTAGGGTGGTATCCTTTCACCATATTTATTCAATCTATATGCTGAGCAAATAATCTGATAAATTGAATTATATGGAGAAAAACGTGGCATCAGGATTGGAGGAAAACTCATTAACAACCTGCGATATGCAGATGACACCTTACTTGCAGAAAGTGAAGATGACTTGAAGCACCACTGATGAGGATTAAAAGCTACAATCTGCAGTATGGATTACACCTCAACATCAAGAAAATGAAAATCTTCACAACTGGACCAATAAGCAGCATCATGACAGATGGAGAAAAGATTGAAGTTGTCAAAGATTTTGTATTATTTGGTTCCACAATCAACACCAATGGAAGCAGCAGTCAAGAAATTGCACTAGGCGAATCTGTTGCAAAAGACCTTTTTAAAGTGGTGAAGAGCAAAGATGTTTCTTTGAAAACTAATGTGTGTCTAACCCAAGCCAGGATGTTTTAATCTCTTCATATGCGTGTGAAAGCCAGACAATGAATAAGGAAGACCAAAGAAGAGTTGATGCTTTTGAGTTGTGGTACTGGTGAAATACTGAAAGTGCCATGGACTGTCAGAGGACTAACAGATTTGTCCTGGAGGAAGTGCACCAGAATGATACTTGGAAGTGAGAAATGGCTAGACTTGGTCTCACTTACTTTAGTCATGTTGTCAGAAGGGACCATTCCCTAGAGAAGGATGTCCTGCTTAGTAAAGTGAAGGATCAGCAAAAAAGTGGAAGGCCCTCAATGAGATACATTGAAACAGTGTCTGCAATAGTGGGCTCAGGCATAGCAAAGATTGTGAGGTTGGTGCAGGACCAGTCTGTGTTTCATTCTGCTGTATATCACTATGAGTCAGAGTGGACTTGACAGCACCTGAAAACAAGAACATATATATAAATATGTAATTTTTTTTCATAACCTACCTAGGGATTTTCCCTCCTCTCCCCTCCCATCCCTGGTAACCAAAAAAGAAAGTTTCCTTCCATATATAAAACTTTCCTTGACTTTTTACAATGGACTGATACAATATTTGCCCTTCTGTGATCAACTTATTTTACTCAGCATAATGTCATCCAAGTTCTTCCATGTTAGAGCATTGTGCTCTTTTAAAGACTATCTGTGTCTGATCAAATTGACAAGAGCAATTCGAAAGATTAGATAGGAACCTTAAAGGACCATGAAGCTATATTAATTGGAGAGGAACAACTCAGAAAACAGAATGAGAACGGTTATAGAACTTGAAGAATGTAATCAGTGTCACTAAATGGTATGTGTAGAAACTGTTGAATTGGTGTATGTTTTGCTATGTATATTCTCAACAATATCAGCAAAATAATAAATAAAATTATATGTATAAAATATACCACAAACTGGGTGGCTTCTCAAAATAGAAATATATTGTCTTATAATTCTGAGGGCTTGGAGTCTGAAATGTGAATCTGTTTCATGCTTCTCTCCTAGATGGCATGGTATTTTCACATGGCCATTATCTCTCTGTCTAATTTTCCTTGTCTATTCTTCTCTTTTATCTAAGATACAACTTGGATATGATTGGTACCTACTCATATCCTACTCCTGTATGACCTAATGTTAAAGGGTAACACGTTCAAAGACCCTATTTTCCAAACAAGGTCACATCTGTAAGTCCAGGAATTAAGAATTTAACATATTATTTTGGGGAACACAGTTCATTCCATAACTGTGTGTTAGGTGCTCTGGTTGACTGCTAACCGGAAGGCTTGTGGTTCAAACCCACCAGCCACTCCTCGGAAGAAAGGTTGAGCAATCTACTTCCGTAGTGATACTGCTTCAGAAACCCAAGGAGGGGTTGCTATGAGTCGGGTCCAACTTGACGGCAGTGAGTTATATATACAATTAGATTTTTTTAATCCACTGTAGTTTGACTTTTACCCCTTCTACATTGCTTGCGGAAGCTCTGGTGGCATAGTGCCTAAGGCATTTGACTGCTAACCAGAAGGCTGGCAGTTCAAACCCACCAGCCACTCCTCAGAAGGTAGACTGTGCAATCTACTTCCATAAAGATATCACATCAGAAACCCAAGGAGGGATCACTATGAGTTAGAATCAACTAAATGACAGTGAGTTTGGTTTTTGGTTTGAACCCTGCTTGTACTTTAAATTTTGCTGCTACTGAAGGCTTTGTCCTCTGCTTTTTTTTTTTTTTCCTACTCTATTTTTTAATCTGCAGCAGTAGTTGGCCAACTCTTGCTTATAGGACAAAGTTGTGCATTGCCTGTTTCTGTAAATTATGTTTTGGAGAAACATAGTCACACCCATGTGTTTATGTATTGTCTGTGGCTGCTTTTGCACTATAATGGCAATTGAGACAATTTCAACATCCTGACCACAAAGCCTAAAACATTTACTCTCTGGCCCTTTATGGAAAAAGTTGACAAGATCCTGTATTAATTTATCTATATGCATTATCATCTCCTTGTAGAGGGACAAAATAACCTCCAATGTGCTTCCATATTTTATTGTTTAAATCATTTTTTGGTATCCACTATTATTTGTGGTTAAAACCCACTGCCATTGAGTCGGATGCGACTCATAGTAATCCCTCCTTGGGTTTCCAAGGCAGGATCACTACAGAAGTAGATTACCCAACCTTCTTTCTGAGGAGAGGCTGGTGGGTTTGAAGCACCAGTCCTCTGGTTAGCAGTCAAATGCCTTGGCACTATGCCACCAGAGAGCAGATACTACATACCAAGTGGTGTTTCAAGTGGGAGCATGTCTGGCAAGTGTAAAAGAATCACTAAACATCTCATGGTTGTCTCATGTTGGGTCAATGTTTATGAAATGAATGTGATACATCCCATAAGTCTCCACTGGGGATCACTGAAGAGTGAGAAGGTATTTATGATTATGGATAATAGAATTGCTTCTAATGTTTGGAACTATCCTTCCATCTCTGATATCAAAAAACAAGGAATCAAAACCTCAGTGTCTCTGAGCCAAGCCAGGAGGGTGGGCTGCATATGGCTGTCTTTTGCCCATCCTTTGAGCGACCAGTAGAGACCACCCCACTGTGTTCCCCTCTTACAGTACAGACAGCTTGAAGCTCAGCAGTGGCCAGGCTGCCAGAGTCAACTGGGAAGAACTTATCCTAGTTGCAGCCACTGCGTCAGCTTCAAGGGGAACATAGAGCAGGGAGTGAGTTAAGAGTTAAAGAATTTATAGCCCATACTGCACTTCTCTTGTGTCCATTGCACTCCTAACACCAGGTTTCTGTTTTGAGAGCTTGAATATCAAATCACTTGCGGGGTGGATTAACAAAGGTGTGTATAAGCTTCCTCTGCATAGAGAGTTCCTTCCTTCAAGCTCTCCGTGAACCTGGGGTGAATCAATTGTTGGACATCCAGGGAAAATCAGAGGCAGAAATTTTGAGTTATAGTGGCGGTGAGGAAGGAGCCCTGGTAGTGCAATGGTTAAGAGCTTGGCTGCTAACCAAAAGTCGACTGTTTGAACCCAAGCCACTCTACAGGAGAAAGTATGACAGTCTGCTTCCATAAAGATTACAGCCTTGGAGACCCTACAGGACAATTCTATTCTGTCCTATAGGGTCATTATTATGAGTCAAAATCTAATTAGTGGCAATGGGTTTCCTTTTTCTTTTTGGTTTGGCAATGAGGAAGGTGGAGACCAGCCTTTCTAAAGAGCCTACTCATTAAGTAAGACTCTGTCCTAGGGATGAGCAAACCTTACCCAGACAGTGAGCAGTGAGCTATTTTGGATTTCATTAATTCACCCACCTGAAGAGGGCCAGCACTGTTGTGTCATCTCATTCATCCAGGCCCAGGACCCTCATACACCTAGTGCCACCTGATCTGGGGATATACACACACATATGACGACAACTGTTAAAAATAATTAAAACTCAGTAGAATTTGAACATAAAGTTTA
>NW_006921745.1:6920607-6929309 GCF_000298275.1 Orycteropus afer afer | reverse complement strand
TTTTTCCTTCCATGGAGTGGCTGGTGGGTTTGAACCAATGACCTTCTGATTAGCAGTCAAATGGCTTAGGCACTACACCATCAGAGTTCCTTATATGAATATAGGGAGACAAATTTGATTCCAGAAAAAGCAAATGAATAAAAGAAGCTAGGTACAATGACTCTTACAAAGAGAAGAGGAGGGAGAAATGAAGACTAACAACCATTGGCTAATCTTAACATGATTTATTGAACCCTGCCTTCACCCTTTTACTGAGTTCAAAGAATATCAGTTCACAAAATGATTTATGCCCTTCCACCCACCGGTATCTTTTGAAATTCAAATTTAGTAAGCTTGTATTCAAACAGCAAAGAAAGGATCTGCAACTTTGCATGACAGAAAAGTGCTGGCAGATTTGGTCAGGGATTTCTTAAAACTAAATTTGGTTTCATGGGTAAGAAAAAAATCCCAAAGTCGAGGAAAGCTATCTGCTATTAATTTCTCTCTCTGACACCCTAAAAAACAATTTCTCAGTCATCCCTTCTGAGGTGGACCAAGTGCAGGAGCACATTTGCCTAAATATCCCAGGAGGCACTCACCCAACATTAAACTTGGCTTGCCACATTCTCCTTGACCTCGTTTCCGGTGTGTGTTCTTGACACCACATGACATCCAGTCACCCAAGCTCAAATCCTAGTTGCTCTTTTAAAGTCCTTTTCTCACAAAGTAGAAGAAAGCCATAAACAGTTACTGAATCTTGTCCTTTTAGCCACTCATTCAGGGTCTCCTCATTTCTCACTTGTGTCATTGTAAAAGTGGCCCAACTGTCTTGTGTTCTCAACCCTGCCATTCTCCAAGCAATCACTAGAACATCCTTTCCTCATTTGATCAATTTGGTTCTTGTGATAGTTAAGGTTGTGTGTCAACTTGCTGGACCATGATTCTAAGTGATTTAAGCAGTTGTAATGTAGTCATCCACATGATGAGATCTGAGGTAATGTAATCACCTCCATGATGAGATATATTACGAGCAGCCAATTAGTTGAAAGGGAATTTCCTCAGGGATGTGGCCTACTTCCAATATATATATGGATGTCCTGGGAAAATTCTCTGGCTTTCTGCTGGATCTGGGTCCTACATCATCATCCAGTTCTTGGAACTGAATGGACTGCTGTATTGCCTGCCGATCTGGGGACTGTTGCCTTCACAGCCTATGAGCCAACAATCTTCCAGTTTACCTTTGGATCTTGGATTCATCATCTGCCAAAGCCAGCAGGCTGTTACACTGCCTGATCTTGTGTTTGTGTTTGTGTTTGTCAGCCCTTGCAATTGTGTGAGTGAGGAAAGCTTAATGTTTGACCTGTGAAATTGGGACTTGCCAGCCTTTACAACTGTGTGAGCCACTTCCCTGAGAAAAGGGAAGACTGGGCAATCTACTTCCGTGGTGATACTGCCTCAGGAACCCAAGGAGGGGTCGCTATGAGTCGGCTCTGACTCAACGGCAGTGAGTTTGGTTTTATATATATATATATATGCCTAAGGCACTTGACTGCTAACCAGAAGGCTGGAGGTTCAAACCCACCAGCCACTCCTCAGAAGAAAGATGGGCAATCTACTTCCGTAGTGATACTGCTTCGGAAACCCAAGGAGGGGTCGCTATGAGTCGGGTCCAACTGGATGGCACATAACGACAACAATATATATGTATATGCTTCACTGGTTTTGCTTCTCTAGAGAACCCAGTCTAAGACAATCCTTATCCCTCATTTCTCCAATGTGACTTCCAGCATGAAGTCCAAATTCTGTAGCTTGCAACTTTCTTCATGCTCTGCTTTGGTCTGAACTTGCAGCCTCATTTCCAGACTTACTGTCACCCTCTGCCCTTAAGCCCAGCCAACCCTCCTAGAGGTAAGGCATGTCTACCTTATCACTGTACCCAGCTGTGCTCAGCACACCTGGGTCAGGTGCATGACAGCTTTCAGTGACTTCAAACCTCATTAGTTGGGCCTCTGTAAGACCCTGCACTGGGATATAAGTACCTCTTGGGTAGGAATTTTTGCTTTAATCACTAATAAATCCCTTTACCACAGAACAGTGCTTGTTGTGTTGTTGTTGTTGTTTGCAGTCGAGTCAGCCCCGACTCATAGTGACCCCTCCTTGCGGTTTCCGAGGCAGTATCACTACGGAAGTAGGATTGCCCAACCTTCCTTCCGAGGAGTGGCTGGTGGGTTTGAACCACCAGCCTTCTGGTGAGCAGTCAAGTGCCTTAGGCACTATGCTACCAGAGCTCCTAAGCATTTTCAAAATCAGAACCAAACCCACGACCATCAAGTCTATTTTCACTCATAGCAGCCCCATGTTGTTGTTGTTGTTGTTATTTGCCATCGAGTCGGACCCAACTCATAGCGACCCCTCCTTGGGTTTCTGAGGCAGTATCACTACGGAAGTAGATTGCCCTATCTTCCTTCTGAGGAGTGGCTGGTGGATTTGAACCGCCAGCCTTCTGGTTAGCAGTCAAGTGCCTTAGGCCCCATAGGACAGAGTAAACTGTCTCATAAGGCTTCAAGGCTATAAATCTTTACAGAAGCAGACTGTCACATCTTCTTGTGGGAAAGCTGGTGGATTCAAATCACCAACTTTTCAGCTAGCAAATGAGTATTTTAATCATTGCACCACCAAGACTTCTTGCTTAGCACATTAAAAGGAAAAAAAAAAAACAAACTCCCTGCCATCAAGTCAATTCCGACTCATAGCGACCCGATTGGGTTTCCAAGGTGATAAATCTTTACGAAAGTAGATTGTCCCATTTTCCCTCTGTGGAGCAGGTGGTAAGTTTGAACCACCAATCTTCTGGTTAGCAGTCAAATGCCTTAGGCATTGTGCCACCAGAACTTCTTACTTAGAACATAGCCAAAAAACCAAACCCACTGCCATCGAGTCAGATCTGACTCACAGCAACCCCCCTTGGCTTTCCGAGGTGGTATCACTATGGAAGTACATTGCCCGACCTTCCTTATGAAGAGTGGCTGGCAGGTTTGAACTGCCAGCCTTTTGGTTAGCAGTCAAATGCCTTAGGGCCTATGCCAGCAGAGCTCCCTGCTTAGCACATAGTGGGTGCTAAATAAATATTTGCTGAAGGAAGGAATTTGAAGCATTTTTCCTATGTACTCCATTGCAGTTCTTAACAACCTTTCCTAAGTTTCCTAAGTAAGTTTTTCTTTGTGTTGAGATTAAATACCTCTTGCTACAAAGCAAGCGTGTTTTCTTGTCTGGGCTTTTGATACAGCTGGCAGACCAATTTGGCTCCTTTGTACTGAAAACAGTGACCTGATTTCAAAGGATTTTGTGAGTACTTGCTGATATTTTTATCATCTACTCTGGGTAATTTTGATTTCTTGAATATTTCTTCAAAAACATTCTAGCATTTTCACAGACAAGTCCACGAAGGTCTTGCATTAGGTAAGAAGTTTCTGAAGTTCACAAAACAATACCAGGTTTTGGCACATCTCTTCCAAAGCTAGCAATGCTCTTGAAAGCACCTTGGAAATAATGCCTGGCAATGAAGTGATTTCATGGTCTACTTTGTTATGGGAAAGTCTGTAAACTTAAATGCCTGTGATTTTTCTTTTTAATTCATTTTTAATTGTAATCATCATGGAATAAAGTCCCACCCCACTTGGTAGAAAACACTTTGTTGGTAAATGCAGCCATTTAAGATTTGTCTTCTCCATGTTGGTTAAAGACCAGCAGGACTCTTTGTCCCCTGAGGGAGAAGTTTCCTTAGAAATATTAAAATAGGACAGAGCCGGACCCCTTTTACCTCCTTTCTCCAGTCTGATGCTTTCCTAGCTGTGCACTCTATCAGTAGTTTGGGAATGGTGCAGTGGTGGAGGGAGAAGTAAGAAGGACAGCACCATACTCAGGAGTACCATGCTCACCCTGAAGAACAGCAGCCAGGATTGGCTCAAGAACCAGAGCCCTGAACTGCTTTGCTTGATTTTTTCCAGAGAGTATCAAGTGGCCTTGGAATGCAAGTAACACCAAAGCCAGCTTGTGTGATACATCTGCAGAGGCAATGAGTGGGTGGGGGAAGGGGGTGGTCAGATTGGCAATTTACAGACTCTACTGGCTTCCTAAATTGTCTTCTTCCTGTAGAAGTACATCCTAAAACTCCATCACCATTCCTAAACTCAAACAATCTCACTTAACTGGAAACTTGACCAATATCCTTCTCTGCTTAAAATCCTTCAATCTTCCCCATGATGCACAGACTAAAGCCCAGGTTCCATGATCCTCTGTGACCTGGCTGGTGCCACCCTCCTTGGCTTCCTTTCTGCCTTCAGCCTAATATACATAGTGCTTCAACAACATCAAACTACATGTCTTCCAGCGTCCTAAGGCCATGCCACCTTCTAGAACATTTCTGCCTGTAATCTTTCTCCATCTTCCCTTCCTGAACTAAATTCTACTTGTCCATTCAGGCTCAACATAGGGACCTACTATCCCAGGCAAATTTTCCACACTTTCATTGCCTTCATTGCAGTAGGATGAATGTCTTCATTGTGAGCATTCACTGAGTGCCTACTGTAGGCCAGATGTTAGAGGCAAAAAAAATGATAAAGACCCAGTTCTTTATCATCGAGGAATACAGAGATGGGATATCCAATCCTGTCTCATAAACCCCAAAGAGGAACTAAAGCATTGAGAACATCAGAAGACCATCCCTTGTAGGCACCAAGCATTTCATCATTATGGTGTGAGTTTTGTTTAAAAGGTGAAAATGAAACATGAGCTTTCAAAGTCATAGGAACATGTCAACACTCAGATGTTAAAATATGATTTCCATTTTTATGGTGAACATGGATCCTGGGGTATTACACTTTTTATGTATTTGTTTATTTATTTTAGCATAATGTGCTGTTTTACAAGCATTCCAGGGTGTACTGGGAAAAAAATGTCAACATGAATATTTCCCCATACCCTGCAGAGACCTCCCTCCCATTCTGGGCTCAGAACAAACACTGATTGTTTGTAGTGGATTTCTCTATTACCCTGATGGTGTGTCATGGCTGCTATGACAATTCTGATATTACCCATTAATAAATGAATAGTAACAACTAATTCAATAAAATATATCTACGAAATACTGATATTGGGCAATTTTGGAATGTGGTTATTTTGTTTTTGCCCTCCATTTAGTTGAAGGGCACACTGCATTTGTGTATCTGCTGGTTCCATGAGGTAATTCATTTCTGATAATAAAAAGAGCATTACTTAATTCAAACTTTTATTATGCTGCATATTAGACAACTACAAAATGCACCTAAGCAAACGATTTATTGACCACCTGATAATGAGAAGACATACTGAACCTGCTGGAAATCTCTTCTCAGTCTTTGGAGACCGATGGACAGAATTGATCACTTTCAGATTGTAAGTGTTAACCTGGGAACTGATTAGGATTCTGAGTTCAGCAACCTGAATGCTTCCATTGATATCCAATAAAACTTTGTTGTAGAGTTCTACCCCATGGGAGATCAACTCTCATATTTTAATATTTACTGTCAATAGTCATTTGTCAAATTCAATAGGAAGATTGATAAATGTTAAAGAGATCAGAGTTGCTAAAATGACTCTCAGAAATCTAGGGATGCTCAGTGACTCCACAAGGTCATTGGGAACATTTTCAGAACTCAATATGATGGCTGAATTTGAATGGCATGGCCCAGCCTTACAGAAAAGCAACTCGTTTACTTTTGGTTTTAATCTGCTAAGAGGAGTGCATTGTATCCAAAGATACATGGCATGTCTGAGAAGGACAGTCATAAAGGGTGGAATTGTGGGTGATCCTTGCAAAAGCCTAGCTTTTGGCATATCTTCTTAATTTTGTGAAAGTAAATCCTCCAAGTGATATAAGAAGGTGTGTGTCTCAGTTTTCTAGTACTGCTATAACAAATTCCACACAAGTGGATGGCTTCAACAAAGAGAAATGTATTCTCTTACAGTTTAGGAAGCTAAAAGTCTAAATTCAGAGTGCTTGCTCTAGGGGCTGGGTGTAGGGCTCTGGACTTTGGGATTCAGTTCTGCCTTCCAGGCCCACTGAAGCAAGCTAGAGGCTTCTACTCATGCAGCTGTTGGCTGCTGAAGCTGATCTGCTAAGGCAGGTAAAATGACAGATTGTTACCTCACAGGCTGTGAAAGCAACAATCCCAAGATCAGCAAGAAACACAATAGGCCACTGGTTCAAGTCCAAGAACTAGAGATGATGAACCATGAACCAACTGCATGTTCCTTTCCATATATACCGGAAGCAGGCCACGTGCTGAAGGCAATCCCCTTCAGTTTATTAACTGCTCACAGCAGATTCCACCATGGAGGTGATTACCAACCAAACCATACCAAACTCAGTGCCATCAAGTTGGTTCCAAATCATAGCAACTCCTACTGGGTTTCTGAGGTGGTAAATCTTTACAGAAGTAGATTACTCCATCTTCCTTCCAGGGAGTGGCTGGTGAGTTTGAACCACCAACCTTCTGATTAGCAGTCAAATGCCTTAGGCACTGTGACACCAGAGCTCCTTCACACTACATCTGATCTCATCATGGGGAATACTACAACCAGCTGCCAAGCCACTCAAAATCATGGTCCAGCCAACTTGACACACAAGCTTAATTAACACATTGTGTTAGTTTTCTGATGATGCACAACCACTGCACAACTCAGTAGAGTTGCTTTAAAACACCCACCATTTTCTTTCTTACAATTATGTGGGTCAAGGATTTGAACAAGTCTGGTGGACCAGAGGTGAAGGTTTATCTTTGCTTTTTGTGGTGTTGACTGGATCTCAATTGAGTCTAGTGGAGCCAAGACAGTCCCATTGACATATTTGGGTGTTTGGTGCTGACTGTCCATGGAACGCTTTGTTCTTCATATGATCTCACGCTCCATGTGATATCTCCACTTCCAATGATTCTCTCCCTCGTGGTCTCTCTCTCAGGCAGGGTAGTCTTGATTTCTTTTACAAAATAGGAGGCTTCCAGACCTAGTAAGGCCTAGATTCAGAAGTTCTACAATATGACTTCTGCTACATTTGTTTAGTGAGTGCAAGTCACGGGGCCAGCCAATCATAATGAGAGGAGAATAGACTGCACTTCTTCATGAGGAAGGTATCAAATATATTGCAAAAATCATGAGGGATTGTTGGGATTACTATAGTCATCTTTGGAAAAAATATACCACAGACGCAAACCTTAAACAATTTTGTATGTCCAACCAGCCCTGGAGGTCAGTGCAATGTCCATTTGTCTTTGGTCACAATTACTAGAGAAGCTGAGCTGACACATCTTGTATATTTCCTGATGGCACAATTCTCCAAAGTTTCATTGTCATTGTATTATGGACACCAGGATAAACAAATATGCTTGCAAGATTATGATCTGAGTGGTCAACAGTCTCCTTGATGGTCCAGCTCCATGCTTGCCTGTCTCTCTGTCAGTTGGTTTTGAGATATAATATCAAAAGATGTTACTGAATAAACCCAAATTTACATTATTCAGTCAAACATTACTGAGCTGAGTTCAGTCCTCTTATATTTGTGAGCTGTCTAGCTGGGTAATTATTTTCAAGACATTGCTTCATCACTCTGGGTTGGACAAACCTAAGTCATTTTATTTAAAACCTACAAAAATTTTTAGGTGTTATTAGACTACTGACATGTTTATTGTCTCTGCCATTATTTCCAAGTATCACCACCTCTAATTGAATAACCCTGGGAACTCCTTCATGGTTGCATAGCAACATGCCAGCTGGGACACGCAACATCAACTTTCCAAAGGAACAGACATCCTCTAAGATTTGTGGTACTGAAATTGAGAGCCTGTTTATCATCTAATTCCTTTGCCTGGGAGTTCTAACTAGAACCAAGTTATATCTGTGGGTGTTTTCCAGCCTTT
Organism: Orycteropus afer afer; assembly: GCF_000298275.1. Lineage (NCBI taxonomy): Eukaryota > Metazoa > Chordata > Mammalia > Tubulidentata > Orycteropodidae > Orycteropus > Orycteropus afer. Next base: position 6,921,378 of record NW_006921745.1, on the reverse strand, counting down.
GGCATACGGGAACACAGGTTTGTGATTACAGCTAAGATTGCCAGGAGTTTCTCCCAACTTAAGTCACTACCAAAAACAGAATACATTATATTATGTATAATTTTTCTAGGAACATTTTCTTTTTAGGGCTCTGGAATACTGTTTATTTTCATGACTATGTATGTATACACAGAAGTATTTTCAGATAAATAAATATACTCAGTAGATACTCAGAAGCTGATCCCTGGACCAAAGGAGTAAGCATGTGACCTCCTGGCTAAGTACAGAACTTCATTCCTCAGCAAGAGCATTCCAAGAGATGGCCATGTGACCCAAGAAGAGCCAACCAGAGTTATTTCCTGAAACTTATATCCTGACACTGCAAGGAAGAAGCTTACTATGTCTTACTATGTGGTTGTTCCCAGGCTCATGGAGAAGGTAAAATGTTGTCAAAAGGAGACAATGAGGCTAACATATTAAAAGGAGAAAGACAAGCACATCTGAGAAATGGCAGAGAAAGAAGAAGTTGGAAGGATTGAGACCCCATTTGTTGTCCTGGAGATCCTGAATCATACAAATCTTTCTCTTGGTATTTTGGACCACTCAGCATCTTTCCTAGATAAAATAGTCAACATATTCTCTTTTCTTTTTGCTACTCAAGGAACTTTAATAATACACCCAATTTTGCCAACCTTTCACCGTATAAAATCATTATGCATTAAAGGACATGATTGACTCATAGGTTCCTGTATTAGGCTAGGTTCTCTAGAGAGACAAAACCAGTGAAGCATA
>NW_006921745.1:6898671-6920507 GCF_000298275.1 Orycteropus afer afer | reverse complement strand
ATTCATGTTAAGGAAATGGCTCACACAGTTGTAGAGGTTGGCAAATCCTAATCCACAGATTAGACATCAAGCTTGAGGCTTCTCCTGACTCACGTAGCTGCTGCAGGGGCTAGTGATTAGCAATATAGCCAGCTTTGGAGACTGATGAATCCAAGATCAGCAGGTTGGCTCACAAAATGCTTAGTCAACAATCCCAAGACAGGCAAGCAATACAAAAGGCCACTGGTTCAAGTCTAAGAACTGGAGATGATGGCAAGCTAGATTGCTCAAGATTGAGCAAAAAGCCAAAGAGCTTTGCCAGAGCTTTTCCACATAAACTAGAAACTGACCACACCCCAAAGAAAACCCCCTTTCAGTTGGCTGACTGCTCATAGCAGATGCTGTCATAGAAGTGATTACAATATATCAGATCTCATCATGGGGGATAACTACATCATACTCCTAAACCACTTAGAATCATGGCCCAGCCAAGTTGACACAGAACCTTAACTATAATAGTTCCATTCCCATTCTATAATGAAGTATGTAATGGAAGCATAATACATTTTATAACACTGCCACAGAGAAAAAGAAAGATTATATAGACTAAGTAGATTATTTATTCATCTAGATAAAGGAGCTCTGGTGGCACTGTGCTTAAGACATTTGACTACTAACCAGATGGTTGGCAGATCAAATCCACCAGCCTCTATAAGGAATGAAGATGGGACAATCTACTTCCATAAAGATTTACCACTTTGGAAACCCACTGGGGGTCGCTATGAGCCAGAATCAACTTGATGGTAGAGTTTTTTTTTTTTTCTTTTGTAGATAAAGTTCAAGTAAATAGATTTAAATCTAAAAAATGGTAAATATCTTCTGGCTTGATAGTCCATGTAATTGATTGCATTTTCTCTGCTACAATATATACTACCCCACGTGTTTTTCTACCATGTGACCTTGAAAGATAAGCAGTTTATATTTCTTTCACTTTGGAACTGGGAAAGTTATGTCTTGTTAATAATTAATAGAATGTGCTAGAAGTGATGCCTTGTGACTTTTGAGATTGACTCATAAAGGCAGTGCAGCATCCACTTTGCTAGCTAGGACACCTGCTTTTGGATTCCTAACCTACCATGTAAGGAATTTGAATGCCCTGAGGTCATCATGCTATGAGAAAGTCCAGACCCATGGAGAGGCTATATGTGGATGCTCCTATCAACAGTCTAAGGAAAGGTCCCAGATGAAAGTCAATATTGATTGCTGGAAACATGAATGAAGGTACCTCCTAATGATTGCAGATTCTACTGTCAAGTCACACTCAGCATATTATTCACTGGAAATCCACAAAGTATCTCTTCTACATACTTACAAAGCTTTCTCTGTTTGCTGGTTACACATGACCCAACATTTCATTGTCTTCTCCTACCTGTGAAGCTGCCTGGAGAGACCACATCTCTGCATTTACCCTTTCCCCTGCCATCAGTTCAAGGGTCCTGTGAAAGAGTGAGGAGTTCTAGTGGCGTAGTGTTCAAACCCACCAGCCACTCCTCAAAAGGAAGATGAGGCAATCTACTTCCATAGAAATACTGCCTCAGAAACCCAAGGAGGGGTCACTATGAGTCAGATCCGACTAGACGGCAGGTGTTTTTTTGTTTTGTTTTGTGACAGAGTGGTTCCAAAGCTTCCAGTACTTGGGGATTCCAGGGCTGGTGAAGACTTAATGTTGGGGCAAGTATAGGACCCCTTCCCCAATTCTTAGCCATATTTTGTCACCTGGGCTCCAAAGCAGACCAAAATTTCACAAAGCTGCTCCTTAGCTGTGTTATACTTGCCTTGATAGTCAAATTTACCCAATAACACTTATATAATGCATATTAGGCTAGGCACTATCATAAGCACTTTAAAAATATTAGCTTACTTATCCTTTACAATAACCTTAGGCATTTTGTAGTTTTTTTTTTTTTTTTTTAACAGATGAGGTTACTGAGGTACAGAGAGGTTAAGCAACCTACACTGGGCTATCTGGGTAGAAAGTAGTAAAGCCTGGTTGGTTTGCTCAGAAATCCGTGCTTTTAACCACTGCCTCTCATGACTCCTAATGGGCTCAAACACAGTAAATGTGGCCAGAGATAGAACAGAGGCCATACTGTCTTCTCCATTCTCCTAGTCTCTCTTATACCCCCACCCACCAAAAAGTCCTTTTTCCTTCTTTAGTTGTAAAATGAAAGTCATCGTGCTTATTGATTTATTTGTGTGTCTGCATATGTGTGTGTGCTAGCTCATATCCTTCTGTCTCTCTCTCTCTCCTGCTTTTACTTGGAAGCAGATTATTGATTGCCTGAGTGTATGGATGGAGGAAAGAGCAGCTGATGTTTGTTACAAGAGATGAGCAAACCCTAACCCAGCCAAGCCTAAAGGCATCTGAGTTTTTAAGAGCTTTCCAGGCACTTTGATGAAACTCATCACACCAGAGTAATGATGCTGCAGTTTGCCATTCATTCTCATTGGGTTTAATGAAGATAAAGAGGTTCTCTTTATGTGTCCAGTTAGGCTTAACAAATTAACCAGGCTGCTGAAAGGATACATGTAAATAAAATATCTGTCCTCATAATGTTCATTAGGAGAGAGAATGTTAACTAACCTTTTGTGTGTGTGTGTTTCTTTTCCCAGACCCAGAGAAAGCTGCAGAGCCAAAATATCATCCCTAATCTTATTTCTGATGGATCTTTTCCTAGCTTCTCCTTTTATGATTATTTCACAGCTCTTATGGTGAATCAGGATCATTATGTGTTTAAAAAAATGTTATCCTCTATGTCTCAGAGCTAACTGTCCAGAACTAAATATCCTGGCCCTTTTTAGAGATGGCCGGCTGTTCCAAGCCTCAGTAGGGTGGTTACTTTGCTTGCTTGCTTCTTATGTCTTCATAGCAGCTCTTGGTACAGGAAAGAAAGCTGCAGTTTTTCCATAGATTTTTTTCCATGTTGTTTGGGTTCACAGTATTACTGTGCACAGCCATTCTCCCTGTGATAAACTGAAAAAGTGGTCCCAAATTCCTCCCTGCCCTGAACCAACCCCTCTTTGCAATGAGTCTTTGTCACTCTTCTCATCAATAGGTGGTCAATTGCCTAGAATCTGGGCTTATGAATGTGGTTTCTTTGGTCCAAAGGTACATTGGCAGAATTTGAAAAGTGCTTGTGCTCTGGTATTTGTTCTCTCTTGTTGCACCTGGAATATTGAGACCACTATTTTACAGGCCTGAACTGCCCTGATAGAGGATGAGAGAAAACATGGGGAAGAACCAAAGAACTCAAGTTGACAGTGTCTTGTTTACCTGGCCTTGTTGACACTGAATGAGTGAATGGACCGTCCTAGATCATCCAGCCACCAGACAGCCTTCTGACTGGCCATAGATATATATAAGAGAACTCAACCGACACAAACTAAGCCAGGTCAAACCAGAAATTTCCAACTTACTCATAAAATCATGAACTAAATAAAAAGATTATTGCTTTAAGCTGATATACTCCTTTCTTCCCAAAGAACATCTCAACTTATCTGAATGAGGTACATTTTATACCAAGAAGCCTCTGAATAATGTGGAAACTCAGATGGTGAAAGTTTTAGCTTCTAAGGAGCTAGTTTACCACTTTAAAGACTATGTTTTATTTTTTTTTATCATAGATACTTGTAAGTCCTCTATAAGCATTAAATCTATATTCAATATACATGTCACCTTTATCTTCTCATCTTGTACAATGTGGTACATATGACTCAAGTAAACCAATTTCTTATTTACATAGCCTTTTGTAATATCAGATTATCAAAACTTAGAATGATTACTGCTTGGCAAGCCAATTGTTTAATATGTTTATCATGTTTATGTATGTTTGGTAGACTCAATAGATGAAATGACTCCTTACACACTGTCTTAGTAAAACAGATGGATAGCTTTAACAGACAGAAATTTATTTTCTCACAGTTTAGGAAGCTAGAGGTCACAGAGCACTGGCTCCAGATAGGCTTTCTCTCTCTGTCACTTCTGGAGGAGAGTCCTTATCTTCCTGCTCCTGTTTCCTGTTCCTTGAAGATCTCCCTGTGTCTTGGAATCTGTCTTTCCCCATCTCTCCTCCTCTCACTTGCTTGTTTAATAACTTTTACATGTACAAAAAGAATAAATCAAGAGGGCAGAGAAAAGATGGAGTCCTGCTGATACATTTCCCCCAATCCCTCTACAGCAGAGACTTGGAAACAGATACAACTAAGGATCCTGGAATTCTGAACATAAAATGAGAAGATAAAGAATTATACTGAGCACTGTCTGGAAAGGAAAAAAGCAAGCTTTGTGATTGAGGAGAGAGAAGAGGCCGGGACTGGCCAAAGTGCAGATGTTTTGAATAGAGAGATCAGAGACTGATGACAAGGGGGGGGGAATAAAAAACTTCATGGAATCCACACAGTGATAACGACACAGTGTAGACAGATTGCGAAGAATTCAAGGTGAGCAATAGGTGTGCGGGAGCTGGGAGAGGCATATGGATCAGAGTTATAGTGGCACAGGTGGCCACGGAGAGAGGAGGAAGCAAAAAAGGGAATCAAATGACTCACCACTGGGAGAAGCTGGATTTTGGCTGGCGAAAGGCCTGTGTTGGAGTGGTTGAAGAAACTGGGCTTACGACAATCTCTTGCTTGATTGAATCTGGATAAGAGATTGATAAATGGCTGTGTGTACTTAGAAATTTGCCATACTTATACCAAGGAACTGCAATAGGAGGGATAGGCTCTCTGATCTAACAAACATATACCTTCCCTGTACATAGGGGTAAATATTCTTTCGGCAGCCACAGATCCAGTGAATAGAGGAATCTTGCCCACATCAACCCTAAGCCCTGGAAACCTCCACCTCTAGCAGACTGAGTCAGGGACTGAAACTTGTCTGCTTGGTGGTTAAGGGACTAAGAGAACTTTTTAACACTGAACACAAGGAGCATATCTCTGCAGTCTCCTCTCGAAGTGGGGATTCACTCATGCCAAGTGCCTCCCACCTCTGCAAACAGAAAGGTCAGTGTTAGAGTGGTTAGAGAAGATAGGATCAGGGAGGCCTTTCACTAGGAGCTGGATAAGTGTTGTGTGTGCCCAGAAAGGTGCCAGACCCACATGAGTGAATTGTGACTGATGAGCCATACTCTTTGCTCCCAAAATACAGCTGCCTGCAAATAGGGGCAAAACCTCTCCCCACCACCACCAAGCCAAGGAAGTCCCATAGCCACCCACAGCCACCCACTCCAAACAGACAGACCCAGAGGCTATGGCTAACCCTTCCTCTGCATATGTCACTGGTTGAGTCTTTTCGTACTGAGTACAAGAGGCATACACCTACAGCCTTTTTCTATAGGAAAAGCCCACTTGTTTCGGGCTCCTTCCACCTCCACAGGCACACACCCTGGTGGATCAGTGGTTTCCACTAAATCTGCCTGCTCCCAGGGCTGTCAGGTGACCATAATTACAAAAGTCCTTCCTCTCCAAATTCCTATTTTCCCACTTTCTTCTCCCAATGTGTCTCCCGTTTACCTGTTTATTTCTCCCATTTCCCCTTATCTTCTTATGCTTTTGCCAATCTTTCAGCTTGACCACCCCAACTTTTCTTTCTCCCATTTTTAATTTTTTTCTTTTATTTTTATTCTATTTTTTTTTTCCTTCTTCTTCTTCTTGTCCCATATGACAGGAGAAGGACATTAACTGTCCACTAGTCAGCCATATCTATTACACCAACCACCTCACCTAACAGATGAGCACTTTTATCAGTTCCTACACTAACGACAGACAATCAGTGATGAACAGGTGGACAATGCCTGTTCATCTCAGCTGAACCTTCTCTTCATGTCAAACAGAACCCACATCCAGATTCTCATCAGTTATTCCATCAAGCTGGAGATAGCTGGAGAGTACTCTGATGCTGCCAAGTTAACCAAAGAAGCACACCTACCCAACTCATCCAGATATATTGAAACAAAACAAGCAAACAACAAAAAAACAGGGTGAAACAAACCAACCCACAATCAATGAATAAAAGCAACATCTTTAAAATGTCATGGAGATGATAGACAACTTCAGTTCCAGCAAAGAACAGGACAAACTAAGTGAATCAAGTGAGCAAATTAAGAACTAAAAAATCTCCCTGAAGAAGAACAGATCATAGAACTACTTGATAAAAATTTTAAAAGGAGGTCTGGTGGCACAGTGCCTAAAGCATTTGATGGCTAACAAGAAGGTTGGCAGTTCAAACCCACCAGCCACTCTGTGGAAGGAAGATGGGGTAATCTAATTCCATAAAGATTACCACCTCAGAAACCAATGGGTCACTATGAGTTGGAATCAACTCGATGGTAGTGAGTTTGTTTTATGATTATATATATGTGTGTGTGTATATATATATATATACATATATATGTATATATCATCATGTGAACAACTACATCACAACTGCTTAAACCACTCATGGTCCAGCCAAGTTGACACACAACCCCAACTATCACACCATCTGAGAAAAAGAATGTCAAAATAAGCTCACAAAAAAAATGTAAATAGAGAAATAGAGGAGTAAATCTGTAAATGACACCAAGACACCAACAGCAAAGCAAATAGAGAAAATAAAGGCTTTAATTACAAAACTTCCAAATGGAGAGGAAATCAAGACAATATCTATATAGAACAGATTGTTCCAGATTTAAAGAGATAAGAATTTACTACAGGTTAACCATAAAGAAAACTAACAATCTTTCTAACCAAATTAAGAAAGCAGAAAATCACAAGGCTTAGTAAACACAAAACCAGCAATAATGAACAAAAGAGAAAATACTTGATAACAAAATGAAGTCAGCACAGAAGAATATTTGGAACAAAGAAACCAACAACACAACAAAAAACACAATAGAATGACAGCATTGAATTCACACTTATCACTAATTACACTGAATGTTAATGGCCTAAATGCCCTAGTCAAGAGAAAGAGAGTGACAGATTGGATGAGGAAATAAGGACCATCAATATGCTGCCTACAAGAGAGCCACTTTAGACACAAAGATAAAAATAAATAAAAAATCAAGGGATGGAAAAATACGTATCAAACTAATTACAACAACAAAAAAAGAGCAGGAGTGGCAAAATTAATTTCTAATAAAATAGAGTGCAAGCATAAAGGATAAAGAATGGCACTATATGATGTTAGAAGGGTCAATTGACCAAGAGAATATTACCATAATAAATATTTATGCACCCAGTGAAAGAGCTGCAAAATACATAAAGCAAATATTAACCAAATTGAAAGGAAACATAGACAATTCTACAATAGCTGTAGGAGATGGGAGGGAAGGGGAGAAAATTTCTGACTAGTTAAGGGTCATGAGTTGATGTGGGTGAAGGGAAAGGCAATATAAGAAAAGTGTATGACCAGCACAATGACAATAGGGAAAAGGAGGACACAGAAACATGAGCAGAAGATATAGACAGCAGAGGCAAATCTATTACATTTATAACACTGCACTACCAGAGGCAGCAAACACTAGTCTATGGATAATTACACTGACAGGTGAGAATATCAAGTGTGGGTAGGTGAACAGGAATATACCTATGCCCATGGATAGATTTGGGTGAAGATATTCTTACACGTGTATCTGTGTTATAAAAAATATCCATATACATTATAGAAGCAACAGGAGACAGGGTTGGAGCAGCTTCCCAGTGACAACCAAGCACCTTGAGAGAAAGAGTCACCAGGCCTTCAGGCTCAGGACTATCATCTCAGGGGACATGAGACTCAATTGTCACAACATAGTAAGTAAAACTCTTGTTCTACATCCTACTTTAGTGAGTAATGACTGGGGTCTTAAAAACTTTTGAGACTTCCAGTAAGTTGGCAGAATAGGCAGACAGCTCCACAGACCCACTTCAACAAAGAAAGAAGAAACCAATTGACAGAGATAAAGAAGATAATCCTGGAGCCCTGAACATTGAAAGGAACTATACAGAAGTGGATTAAGCACCAGCTAGTGGAAAAACTTGAATGAAAACAGTGAGTACGGGAATGGTCAGAGCAGTGTACTGTCAGCTACTCTTACAGGACCAACAGCCTGAATATTTCCAAGTGGTGTTGGGACCTGAGAAATGACCTAAAGATCAGCCCTGGTCTCCAAGAGCTGCAGGGACAACTGCACTGGTGGCCTATGAGTAGGAAGGGAAACAGCAAGGAGGGAGACAACCTGAGCTGTGGATTTTCGGCTGTTCAGAGGGTGCAGTCATTTTGATTGTTTACAAGTGGTGGCCATTTTGTATATTTAAAGTGACCAAGGGTGCAGCCATTTTGAATGTTTACAAGTGGTAACCAGTTTGGATTTAAAAGTGACAGCATTCTCATTTGGATTCCAGGGGCCCAAGAATAAGCTCTGCTTGCCAAGGATGGGGGGGACATATGGGAGGCAGACAATGGGAAAGGAGATAGGTGATGAGTGCATAAGTGCTGCCAACTAGTGAATAGGGGAGCACAGCACAGTACGCTTATGTAGGTAAGATACAAACAAAACCAAGAAAACAAAAATCATGGGCAAGTCACTTCAACATACAATCACCAATTAAATATAAACACAAAAGCATCACAATGTCTTGGAGACAACAGAGCATCACAGTCCACAGAAAGAAGCAAGATAAAGCAGGAGAAAAAAGGGACCAGGATACAGACCCAAAACATATCCCTGAGGAAGACATAATATTGAAAATCCCTGAAAAGGAATTCAAAAGAATTATACTTAGGTACCTTCAATGAATTGAGACAGATCAAGGAAAACACTGACAAACTTGAGGAAAACACAGAAAAAACCCTAGAACAATTTCAAAAGACAATACAAGAACAAAATGACAAAATAAATGAAAAATTAGAAATGATACAAAATCTACAGACAGAAATCCAGAAGATTAATAGCAAATTTTCAGAAATAGATAACACATTGAACAGGTAAAGGAGTCAAATTGAATCAATGGAAGACAGAATTAGTTAGATTGAAGGCAAATACCTGAATACTTCTTTGGAAAAGGAACAATCAGAAAAAAGATTAAAACAACATGAAGAAACCCCAAAGTTCATTTGGGATACTGTGAAAAAGAATAACTTGCATCTAATTGGAATTCCAGAACAGGAAGAGACAAATAAAACCACAGAAAAAATTATTGAAGATTTGTTGGAAGAGAATTTTCTTGTGAAAATGAAAGATGTGAATGTATCCATTCAAGAAGTCCAACGAGCCCCAAACAGGATAGACTCCAAAAGAAAATCACCCAGACATATCATCATCAAACTTACCAAAATCAAAGACAAAGAAAGAATTCTGAAAGCACCAAGGGAAAAATGAAAAGTTACCTACAAGGGGTAACCAATAAGAATAAACTCAGATTTCTCAGCAGAAACCATGCAGGCAAGAAGAAAATGAGATGGTATATATAAAACCCTGAAAGAGAAAAATTTCCAACATTTCTAGATAAGCAGATATTAAGGGAATTTGTTAAAACCAGACCAACCTTACAAGAGATGCTAAAGGGAGTCCTTTGGACAGAGAACCAACAACAGCAAACAATAACTGACCAATAACACACATGATGACACAACCCAGAAACCAACCCAGTTACAGAGGTATACAAAGTAAATAAGCCTACAAGATTGTAAACAGGGAACCAGAGACATCAATTGACAAATGAAGACAACTACAAACCAAAAAGAGGGAAAAAACTGTGTAGTTACAGAACTTCTAAATGGAAGGGAAGTAAAGACAACTACAATATAGAGCAGACTGTTCTCAACTTGGGAAGAAAACTATAAATCACAGTGTAACCTCAAAGAAAAATGATAAACTTTCACATCAAAATAAAAAAGAGGACCAGCACAAATATTCAGCAAATACTAAAACAATAGCAATGAAAGATGTGATTACATGATTCAGAAACAAAATGAGCTCAGCATGAAAAGTTATATGGAACAAATAAATCAACACCATGAAAAAGCACATAACAAAATGACAGCAACAAATTCATACTTGTTGATAATTACATATCTGGCAAGGGACTTATCTCTAAAATTTATACAAAACTCCAACACCTCAACAACAAAAAGACTAACAATCCAATTAAAAAATGGGCAGAAGATATGAATGGACACTTCATCAAAGAGGATATTCAGGTGGCCAGCAAATACATGAAGAAATGCTCATGATCATTAGCCATCAGAGAGATGCAAATCAAAACAACAATGAGATACCATCTCATCCCAGCACTAATGACAAAGTTCAACAATACAGAAAATGGAAGATCCTGGTGAAGATGTGGAGAGACTGGGACTCTCATCCACTGCTGGTGAGACTGTCAAATGATACAACCACTGTGGGAAGCAGTATGGTGATTCCTTAAAAAGCTGGAATTAGAAATACCATTTGACCCAGCAATCTCATTACTAGGTATATATCCTAAAGAAGTGAGAGTCAGGACAAGAACAGATATATGCACACCCATGTTCATCACAGGAGCTCTGGTAGCATAGTGCCTAAGGGATTTGACTGCTAACCAGAAGGCTGGTGGTTCAAACCCACCAGCCACTTTTCGGAAGGAAGGTTGAGCAATCTACTTCCGTATTGATACCAACTCAGAAATCCAAGGAGGAGTTGCTATGAGTTGGGTTCGACTCGACAGCAGTGAGTTTTGGTTTTTTGTTTCAATGTTTATCACAGCACTATTTACCATATCAAAAAGATGGAAACAACCTACCTGTACATCAACAGAAGAATGGATAACCAAACTGTGGTACATATACAAAATGGAATACTATGCAACACTAAAAAATAATGTAGAATCTGCAAAACACTGCATAACATGGATGAACTTGGAAGACATTATGCTCAGTGAAAGAAGTCAATCACAGAAGGACAAATATAGTATTAGTTCATTATTGTGAAAAGTCAAGGAAAGGTTTATATATGAAGGAAACTTTCTTTGTTGGTTACTGGGGTAGGAGGGGAGGGGAGAGAATACTGTAAAAACATGCATTGGCCCATGTCACTTTAGTTTTGTGTATTTCACTGTACATAAATTATATTTCAATAAAATGCATTAAAAAAAAAAAAGCTTTTGAGAGGCCATATAAGATGCAACTATTCGTCTTCCCTCATCTGGCTAAAGAAGAGTGAAGAAAACCAAAGACATATAGAAACAATTAGGCCAAGGATATGATGGAGCACAGGGACTTCAGCCTTCATGACCCTGATACCAGAAGAACTAAATGGTGCTTGGCTACAAAAGCCAGCCACTCAGAAAGAGATCAAAATTGGAGACCCTGGATAGAATGAGAGGAATAATGTGGAACAAAATTCAAAAACACCACAATGTAAAGAAAATGAAAATCCTCATAACTGGACCAAAAAGCAGCATCATGATAAATGGAGAAAACATTGAAGTTGTCAAAGATTTCATATTACTTGGTTCCACAATCAACACCAATGGAAGCAGCAGTCTAGAAATCAAATGACATGTTGTGCTCAGCAAATCTGCTGCAAAAGACCTCTTTAAAGTGACAAAGAGCAATGATGTCTCTTTGAAGTCTAAGGTGTGCCTAATTTAATCCATGGTGTTTTCAATTGCCTCATGTGCATGTGAAAGCTAGAATAAATGAATAAGGAAGACCAAAGAGGAGTTGATGCCTTTGAATTGTGGTGTTGATGAGGAATACTGAAAGTAACGTGGACTACCAGAGGAACTAATAAATCTTTCCTGGAAGAAGTGCAGCCAGAATGCTCCTTGGAAGCGAGAATGGCCAGACTTTGTCTCACCTACTTCGGTCACATTGTCAGAAGGGACCGTTCCCTGGAGAAGGATATCACACTTTGTAAAGTGGAAGGTCAAGAAAAAGGGAAGGCCCTCAATGAGATGGATTGACACAGTGGCTGCAACAATGTGTTTAGATATGGCAAGGATTGTGAGGCTGGTGCAGGACAAGACAATGTTTCATTCTGTTATATACAGGGTCACTATGAGTCAAAGCCAACCAGATAGCACCTAACAACAATAACAACAATTGAAAGATTCAGCAAAGTGGCAAGATATAAGATGAGAATACAAAATAAGTTGGAATCCTCTACATCAATAAAGAGATTTCTGAAAAAGAAATAAGGAAGACAATACCATTTACAATAACTAACAAAAAGATAGAATACTTAGGAATAAATCTTACCTGGACCTATACCAAGAAAACTACAAAAAAAGTACTATAGTAAATTATGATACCTACATAAATGGAAGAGTGTGCCATGTTCATGGATAGGAAGAGTGAACATTGTGAAAATGTCAATACTACCCCCCCTCAAAAAAAAATGACCAAACTCATTGCCGTCAAGTTGATTTGACTTATATTGACCCCTCCTTGGGTTTCTAAGGTGGTATCTCTAAAGAAGTAGATTGCCCAATCTTCCTTCTGAGGAGTGGCTGGTAGGTTTGAACCATCAGCCTTCTGGTTAGCAGTCCAAAGCCATAGGCACTACTACCCAAAGCAATCTGTAAATTCAATGTAATTTCAATCCAAATTTCATCAACATTCTTCAAGGACATGGAAAAAACAATCATTAATTTTATATGGAAAGGAACGAGACCTTCGATAAGCAAAGCACTACTGAAGAAGAAAACCAAAGAAGGCGATCTCACACTCTCCTGATCTCAAAACCTGCCATAACAGCCACAGTTGTCAAAAGAGCCTGATATTGATACAACGATAGACACATGGACCAATGGAACAGAACTGAGAATACAGAAATAGATCTATCCACCTATGGACAGCTTATTTTTGACAAAGAGTCAAAACCCATTCAATGGGGAAATGATAGTTCTCATTAATAAATGGTGCTAACAAAACTGGATATCCATGTGGAGAAAAATGAAACAAAATTCGTACCTCACACCATACACAAAAACTAACTCAATATGGAACAAAGACCTAAATGTAAAACCCAAAACTATGAAGTTCATCAAAAATAAAATAAGGACAAAAGTTGGGTCCCTAATTTATGCCATAAATAAATTATCCAACATAACCTAAAATGCACAAATGGTAGAAGAGAATCTAGATCACTGGGACCTTCTAAAAATTAAATTCTTACGTACATCAAAAGACTTCTCCAAAACAGTAAAACAGAATCTACAGACTGAGAAAAAAATATTTGGGAATGATACGTCTGACAAGGGACTTATCTCTAAAATTTATAGAAAACTTCAGTACCTCAACATCAAAAGGACAAACAGTCCCATACAAAATTGAGCAAAGGATATAAACACACTCACCAAAAAAGATATTCAGGCAGTTAACAAACACATGAAGAAATACTGTTGATTGTTAGCCATTAAACCCACCACCATCTAGTTGACTCTGACTCATAACAACCCCTATTAAGTTTCCAAGGTTGTAAATCTTTTTGGAAGCAGATTGCCTCAACTTCTGTGGCACAGCTGATGTGTGCCAACCTTTCCTTGACTTTTAATAAAAATGGATTTATGCAGTATTTGTCATTCTGTGATTGACCTATTGGTTAACAGCCAAATGCTTTAACCACTACATCACTAAAGATGCAAATCAAGACAAAAACGAGTTATGTCTCACTCCCATAATAACAGCAAAGTTCAACAAGACAGAAAACAACAAATGCTGGTGAAGTGTGGAGAGGTTAGAATTCTCATTCACTGCTGTTGGGACTGTAAAATGGTACAACCATTGTGGAAATGGTACAACCATTGTGGAAAATGGTATGGTGCTTTCTTAAAAGGCTGAAAATAGAAATAGCATTTGATGCAGCAATCCTACTACTAGCAATATATCCTAAAGACATGAGATCTGGAACACAAATAGATGCACACACGTTCACTACAGTACTATTTACAATAGCAAAGAGATGGGAACAAACTAATTGTGCACCAACAGATGAATGGATAACCAAACTATGGTACATACACACATGCAACATTAAAGAATAATGAAGAATCAATTAATTCTGATGTAGTGCCTAAGGCATTTGACTGCTAACCAGAAGGCTGGCAGTTCAAAGCCTCCAGCCACTCCTCAGAAGGAAGGTTGGGCAATCTACTTCCATAGTGATACCACTTTGGAAACCCAAGGAGAGGTTGCTATGAGTCAGATCCAACTCGACAGAAGTGCATTTTTTCATACTGTGAATGAACTTGGAGGACATTATACTGAATGAAATAGGTCAATCACAGAATGACAAATGCTGCATAAATCCATTTTTATTAAAAGTCAAGGAAAGGTTTACATAGGGAAGGACATTTTCTTTGTTGGTTAGCATGTATGGAAGGGGAGGGGAAATAAATGGATAATTAAGAGACAAGTGTTGATATGGGTGAAGGGAAAGCCAATATAACAAAAGCATGTCACTAGCAAAATATCACTGAGGAAAATGAAAACACAGAGAGGTGCACAAGAAGTATACAAAATAAAGGTAAACACCACTGCATACACAAAACTGCATTACCTGTAATTGCAAACACTAATGAATGGGTGGATACATCAGCAGAAAGGCAAGAAAATCAGGTACAGATAGGCAAAAGGGAACATAACCATGATCATACATAAGTTGGCAGATGATATTCTTACATACTTATATGTATGTGCTATAAAAATGTCCATATGCAGTATAAAGCTTACAGGAGCAAAGTTAGGGTAACTTCTTATCCACAACTAAGTACCTTGAGGGAGTGAGTCACTGGGCCTATGGGATGGAGACTGTGGTGGTTAAGCTTGTGTGTCAACTTATCTGGGCCTGGTTGAGTTGCTGGGCAGCCGGTGGTAGTTATTCCCCATGATGAGACTGGCAATTAACTCCATGGTGGGATCTACCACAAGCAGCTGAGTAGCTGCTTTAGGGATGTGGTCTGCTTCCCATATATAGGCAGCAGCTTTGGGAATGGTCTCCAGCTTATGGCACACTTGAACCTTGCATGTAGCCGTGTTGTTGTTCAGCAGCCTGCCATGCTCTGCTGACCTTGGGATTTTCAATGGACTTGAGTTAATGGCCTGTCATGTGGATTGGTAACATTGAGACTATGCCTTTTTATTTGTTGACCTTGGGCTTGTTAGCCTCAGTAACGAGAAGCTGCCTGAGTAAAGAGATGCCTCTAGCTTCAGTGGGCTGGGAGCAAGAGGCAGAGCTGAAGCCCAAAGTTGAGAGGCTTTCACCCAGCCCCTAGAACCTGGCACTTTGAACTTGGACTTCTAGCCTCCCGAACTGTAAGAGAATAAACTCCTATTTGTAAAGGCCATCCCATTTGTGGTATATTCTTGTCAGAGCGGCACTAGGTAACCAAAACAGAGACCATGATCATGGAGCACATCAAGCTCAATTGGCACAACATAGTACACAAAAATCCTATTTTGGTAAGTAGCTACTGAGGTCTTAAAAGTTGCGAGCAGCCATCTAAGATGGAACTGTTATTGGTCTCTCATGTGAAGCAAAGAAGAGTGAAGAATATCAAAGTAACATGGAACAGTTAGTCCAAGGGACTAGTCATCTGTGTAAAGCTCAACCTACATGACCATGATACCAGAAGAACTGGCAACTACTTGGAAAGGGATAAAAATTGGAGATCCTGGACAGAGTGGGAGAAAAATGTGGAACAAAACTGAAAAACATAAAAAAGATCAGGCTTACTGGTCTGATAGAGATTGGTGAAACCCCTGAGAATATGGCCACTAGACACACCTTGGGCTTACAATTGAACTTGCTCTTGTGGCTTAACTCTCAGCCAAACAACAGATAAGCCTATGAAAAAAGAACTATACAGTGGAGTTGCACTTCTTAGAACAACCAACCATGGGAGATCAGAAGGGCACTAATTGCACAGAGGAAAAGTAGGGAGGCAGAAATGTAAAGGCAAGAAGACACAGCGAAAGGGTAACCATAAGGAGGAAGTGGGAAGAGTTGTTACACTGCAGGGAATGTGATCAGTAATCACAAAACAAGATGTGTATGAACTATTGAATGTACAACAAATCTGCTTTGTAAAATTTCACCCAAACCACAATAAAAAGTTAAAAATAATAAGAGAGAGATTGACTCTAGATACACCCTATACTAATCCTGCCTCATTAGCATGTTGTTTGTTGTTGTTACATGCCGTCAAGTCATCTCCAACTCATAGTGAACCTATGTATAATAGAACGAAACGCTGCCTAGTCCTGTGCCAGCCTCATGATCCTTGCTATACCTGAGCCAATCATTGGAGTCACTGTGTCAATCCACCTTGTTGAGGGCCTTCCCCTTTTTCATTGACCTTCCACTCTACCAAGCATGATATCCTTTTTCAGGGAATGGTACCTTCTGACAACATGACCAGACTAGGTGAGATGAACTCTGGTCATTCTTGCTTTGAAGGAGCATTCCAGCTGCACTTCTTCTAGGAGAGATTTGTTAGTTCTTTCAGCAGTCAACAGTACTTTCAGCATTCTTCACCAACACCACAACTCAAAAGCATTGACTCTTCTTCTGTCTTCCTTATTCACTGTCTAGCTCTCACATGCATACGAGACAATTGAAAATACCATGGCTTGGGTTAAGTGCACTTTCATCTTCAAGGAGACATCTTTGCTCTTCAGCACTTTAAAGAGGGCTTTTGCAGCAGATTTGTTCAATGCAATACATTGTCTGATATCTTGATTGCTGGTTCCACTGGTGTTGATTATAGAACCAAGTAAAATAAAGTCTTTGACAACTTCAGTTTTTTCTCCATTTATCATGATGCTGCTTATTGGTCCAATTGTGAAGATTTTTGTTTTCTGTATATTGAAGTGTAATCCATATCGCAGATTGTAGTCTCCAATTTTCATTAGTAAATGCTTCAAGTCATCCTTACTTTCAGCAAGCAAAGTTGTGTCGTCTGCTTATTGCAGGTTGTTAGTGTGTCTTCCTCCAATCCTGATGCCACACTCTTCTTCATATAGTCCAGCTTCTCAGATTATTTGCTCAGTGTACAGATTGAATAAGTATGGTGAAAGGATACAACCCTGATGCACTCCCTTCCCGATTTTAAACCATGCAGTATCCCCTTGCTCCGTTCGAAAGACAACCTCCCGGTCTATGTACAGGTTCCTCATGAGTACAATTAAGTGTTCTGGAATTCCCATTCTTCCCAATGTTATCCATAATTTGTTACAATCTACACAATTGAATGCTTTTGCATAGTCAATAAATCATAAGTAAACTTATTTCTGCTATTCTTTGCTTTCAGCCAAGATCCATCTGACATCAGCAATGATATTCCTTGTTCCATGTCAATTCAGAAGACTGAATCCATCTTGCATTTCTGAAAGCTCTCTTTCAAAATACTGCTGCACCATTTTTGAATTATCCTCAGTCAGATTTTACTTGCATGTGATACTAATGATATTGTTTGATAATTTCCACATTGTGGGTGAGCACCTTTCTTCAGAATGGGTAGATATATGGATCTCATTAACATAACAAATACAATTTCCAAATGGGATTATAACCACAGGCATAGAGATTAGGTTATACAACACACATTTTGGGGCGATATAATTCAATCTATATATCAACATCAAGGCTGTGACTATATGATTTGTGGGGTCAACCAGGCTTAGATTTATTAGGCTTATATTCTTAAAATTATTTTATAACCCAAGGTTTTGAAACAAACACATCTGTTGAGAAGAATTAAAATCACATTGTTGATGAACCATATTCAAGCTTTCAAAAATGTAAAATTACTATAACATATATCTGATGGTGTAGTGCCTAAGGCATTTGACTGCTACTGGCAGTTCAAACTCACCAGCTACTCCTCTGAAAGAAGGTTGGGCAATCTACTTCCATAGTGATACTACCTCGGAAAACCAAGAAATGGTAGCTATGAGTCGCATCTGACTCGTTGGCACATAACAACAACAACAAAAAAATAATATGCAATACTTGGAGTCTCATTTAATATCTATTTTTCTCCTCAAATTGGAATTGTCAAACTTTTTCTGAAATAATATTTGATTGTGTTTTTGGTGAAAGTTTATACAACAAATTAAGTTGGAATTGTCAAACTTTTCAAGTACTACAGATATCTATTCCTGTGTAATAAATCACTCTAAAACTTAGTGGCTTAAAATAGCAACAATCATTTTGTCATCTGTTATGGTTTTTGTGGGTCAAGAATTCAGCCCTTTGAAAAAATCATCTCTATGAGATCAAATGGTCAACAATTGCTTTAAAACAATGCTGAGAATGTGAGTGAGCAAGGAAATTAGATTAATGGAAATGGAACAACCAGAAAGGAAATGATGAGAATATCCATGCATTGTGAAGACTGTGATCAATGTCACTGAACAACTTGTGTAGAAATTGTTGAATGGGAACTTAAACTGTTGAGTAAACCATCATCAATAATACAATAAAACATTATTTAAAAAAAAAAAGAGAGAGAGAGAGAAATCCATAATGACCTGCCTAAGTGGTTCTAGCTCAGGTTTCTCAGGTTGTTGCAGTCAGAATGGGGCAAGAGCAAGAATAGCAGGGCTTTAAACGGCTGGTAGATTCCAGACCAGTCTATTTCTTCATGTGATAGCAAAGCTGCTGGTGTGGTCTCTCTACATGGGTTACTTTGGGCTTCCTCTGGACAGTCAGAATACTTACAAGACTGTTTATGGCTCCAAGCCAGTGTCCCATGATAGCACTGTTGGCCTTTATAACCTACCCTCAAAAGTCATAGCCCAGACACCAAGGGAGAGGATAGAGATCCCACCTCTCAATGGCAAGAGTGTCACAGTCACATTATAAGAAGAGCAACAGGCTGGAGATCTTGTAGCTGTCTTGGAAATCTAATTTGCTATAGATAGATAGTGAAAGGCAAAATATCAGATTTGATCCCAGATATACTTTTTGGTGTATGTTTCGCTGCCATTAATGGACCAAGTGTTATCACTTGGGGCCTTTCTCCCAACTGCCTGCCACCATCATTGTCCAGCTACAGGCAGTCAGTTACAAAAAATAAAAAAATAATAAAAATGAAACCAAAAATGCAGCATAAAAGTCATGGGCAAAAGTGAACAAAAATTCTGTGAGACTAAAGAGGTTCAGGTTATCACCAAGTATTTCTGCTCAATTTAATAAAAAGAAAATTCTAGGAGAGCACAAAGGTAAAAAACTTTAAGCAGAGTAGTCTTGAATCCAACTCCCATGGGGTGAAAGGAAACCAAGAGTGACTACCCAGATCAAGCCTTTGTAGATACATCAATATCTCACATATTTTGCAGATCTTTTCTGTGGAACTCACTTAATGTTTGCAAAGCTTCTCAAAACCATGGGATTATAAACACTGGGGAAATGTCATTCAACTAGTGCAAAAGTTAAATACAAAAGGAAAAATAAAAGAGGGAGGATATTGCTCACAGTTTAAATGCTCCTATTTGCAATTTCCCACAAGACAGGGCATGAAGACAGGAAAAAAAACAAACCCAACCAGAAGCGGATCTGTTAGAGAAAAATATTCTGAACCATTTCCTTCCTATCACAGAGCAAGGTACTCCTCCTCTAGGACAAAAACGCATCTGTTAACGGGCTTTATAAATGTGCTTCTAAGTTTTGCAGCTGATACTGCACTTTCCTGCTTATATCATACTATTAAAAAAGATGTAGTTCATTTTGCAAAGTTTCTAAACTATACAATTATTTCCAAATAAAAAAATTTTAATGTAGTTTTCATGGAATATATCTTCAAATCAACAACTTATTGAGAATTTATTATGTGCCCTGTACTAAGTTGGACACCATAGCAGATTTTAAAAAGAACAATAGTAATGACTAAATATAATAGTACTTAAGTATGTTCATTCTTCTTAAGAAGATGACAGTAACTCTAAATGTGCAAATATTCCTTGTATCATATATATTATATTGTTGTTGTTGTTATGTACTGTCGAGTCTGACCCGACTCATAGCGATCCCTCCTTGGGTTTCCAAGGCAGTATCACTATGGAAGTACATTGCCCCATCTTCCTTCCGAGGAGTGCTGGTGGGTTTGAACCACCAACCTTCTGGTTAGCAGTCAAGTGCCTTAGGCACTACACTACCAGAGCTCACTGCCATCAAGTCAATTCCGACTCATAGCAACCCCCATTATACTTCTGAGGAGGTAAATCTTTACTGAAGTAGGTTGTCCCATCTTCTTTCCACAGAGCAGCTGGTGGGTTTGAATCGCCAACCTTCTAGTTAGCAGTCAAATGCCTTAGGCACTGTGTCACCAGAGCTCCTTCTAAGTGAGAGTAGAATACATTAAAATCTTTATCGATCATCTCACTCATTATCTGGAATGACATGGCACTGAAATAGCAGAAGATCCCCCTTTCCCCAGAATGGGCTAATTTTAATGATTAACTGAGGGATTGTTAAATTTTACACCAATGCTTTGCTTTCATAAAATTAGTATTAGCTGTGGTTGGAGAGAATTCTAATGAGACCGGGGGCTTGAGTGAGAGTAGAATGGAAGTATCTTTTCTTCTAAAGTAGCTGTAGCTTAGATCTTCCAAACACTTGTCTTAAAGTTTGGTATTGGGTAACTTTTGTGGAGGGGAGACTTCAAAGGGAATCTTGTGTTCTTTCTAATTTCCAATTGAGTCCAGAATGGGAACAGAAAGCAGAAAGCTAACTTGTATAATTCCTTGTTGTTGAAAACTGTAGTAGGTTATGTTGTAAATCACATATGAACAGGGACCAAACAGGTCATGTCCCCTCTTAGTGTGAACTATTTTAAAACACGGGGTTTTAGAGATAGGAAGAGGAACATTTAACACACAGAGTTTGGTTGTTTGTTTTCTTAAAGATTCTCAGGGAGCTTAGTTCAGGGATGTTCACAGCGTGAACAGTGTGAGAAAGGGCTTGAATATCAAAGAGCGGCCAGAAAAGAGGCTCTTAAAGTCTATTCTCACTTAGATTTTTACATTTTTTCCTTTCTGCTCTTGAATCCATTTGTATCTCTCCAGTCCTTCAATTATGTCACATATCCATCACTGGAGAAAGACATCTTGATGTTTCTAATGAGGACTTTTCATGGTGACATGTGTCAGAAGCTTTTGGCACCTCTCTCTCTTCTCTCTGCATTCCTCATTCCAGGATGTCCTGTTAGAAGCACGTGTGACTCTCCACAGACATGCTGGGAAGTTAGCTCTCTAGAAGCAACACTTATCCAGGACAGATAGCAGCTGAGAAGAGATACCCCAGCTCCAGCTTCCTCACACCTTGAGTGGGACCCTGCGAAGTGTGTTCAAAACCCAAGTGGGGCCAAGTTGCAATTGTCCACAGTGGAAATCTGCTCATCTCTCACTCTGTATTGGATTCTTCCTTTTCCTGTCCCCTTCTCCACTATACTACAGGTACTTCTGAGATTAGCTTCTAAATAAGTTCATGCACTCCTTGTATCAATATCTGCTGCTAGAGGAGTCCAGTAAAGATACAGCCTTTATGAAAAAAAGATATCTCATTCTACTAATTCATCACTCATTTACCATGCATTTATCTGAACCCACCTCAATAAGGTACAATGCTAGGATCTGGAAATAGAACAAGGAGAAGTATCTCCCTTCCTTTTTCTTAGAATTGACTTAAAATAAGGATATCTTGAGATAGGGATGTGAGTTCACCCAAGATCTCCAGCCTGAGGATTTCTCCAGGAACCTACAGAAATTGCTACCTGCCCACTGCTTCTTATCTCTTTGTGATACTATTCAGTTTGGGTTCTTGAAGATGTTCATTTAATTTTTTAACATA
>NW_006921745.1:6883670-6896170 GCF_000298275.1 Orycteropus afer afer | reverse complement strand
ATGGGTTGGGTCGACTCCATGGCACATAACAACAACAACAACAATCTTTACAGGAACAGGTCACCACGTTTTTTCTTCTGTGGAGCTGCTAGTAGGTTCAAACTGCTGACATTTTGGTTAGCAAATGAGCATTTAACATTGTGCCACCAGAGTTCCTGAAATTGGATATGTTGTTACGTGCTATTGTGTTGGTTCTAATTCATAGTTACTCTATGTACAACAGAAAAAAACACTGTCCAGTCCTGTATCATCCTCATAGTTGTTGCTATATTTGAGCACATCTTTGCAACAGCAGATACTGTGCAAACCATCTCATTGAGGGTCTTCCTGTTTTTTTTTTTTTTTTTTTTTACTGTTATTGTGGTGAAAACATACATAACAACACATTCACCAACATAACAACTTCCACATTTACCACTCAGGGACATTGATTACATTTTTCATGTTATGCCACCATTATTGCTATCCTTTTGCCAAATGTTCTACCATCTATTACCATAAACTCAATGCCTCCCAAAGAGAAAAGCTTCCCCTTAACCTTCCCTTCTACCCCCGGTAACCACTAATAATCTTTGGTTGATTACACATACACACACACACACACACACAAATATATGTTCAAACCCACCAGCTACTCCTCGGAAGGAAGACTGGGCAATCTACTTCCACAGAGATACTGCACTGGAAACCAAGGAGGGGTCACTATGAGTCAGAACTGACTCGACGGCAGTGAGTATGGTTTGGTATATATATATATATGTCTTTTGTTTTTCCCAACCGATCTAGAAATTTTCTCTTCCCTCTGCTCCCATCCCTGGTAACCAACAGAGAAAGTTTCTTTCTATGTATGAACCTTTCCTTGACTTTTTATGACAGTGGCCTAATACAATATTTGTCCTTTTGTGATTTACATGTTTCACTTAGCATAATATCCTCCAAGTTCATCCATGTTATGCAGTGTTTTCAGATTCTACATTATTTTTTTAGTGTTGCATAGTATTCTATGGTGTGTATGTACCACACTTTGTTTATTCATTCCTCTGTTGATGGACACTTAGGTTGTTTTCATCTCTTTGCTATTGTGAACAGTGCTGTGATGGACATGCATGTGCATATATCTATTAATGTCCTGCCTCTCACATCTTTGGGATATATACCTAATAATGAGATTGCTGGATCAAATTGCTGGTATTTCTGTTTCCAACTTTAAGGAATCGCAATATGGATTTGCACAGTGGTTGTAACATTTTACAGTCCCACCAGCAGTGTGTGAAAGTCGCAATCTCTCTATATCCTTGCTAACATTTGCTATTTTCTGTCTTGTTAAACTTTTCTATTAATACTGGTGTCTTATAGACAGCTTATTGAAGGGTCATGTTTTCTTATCCGATCTGCAATTCTCTGTCTTTTGAGTGGTGTTTTTAATCTTTTAACATTCAGTGTAATTATTGACAAGCATGAATTTATTGATGTCATTTTGTTATATAGTTTGTCATGGTGTTGCTGATTTCTGTGTTCCATATAATTTTCTGTGTTGAGCTAAATTTGTCTATGAATTGTATTATCATCTCCTTTGTTGCTATTATTTCAATATTTGCTAAATATTTGTGCTTCTCCTCTTTTTAATTTTGATGTGAAGTTTTATATATATATTTTTTTAGGTTACCTTGTGATTTATTACTTTCTTTCCAAGTTTAAAACAGTCTGTTCTATCTTGGAATGGTCTTGACTTCCTCACGATTTAGAAGTTCTGTAACTACACTATTTATTCCCTCTGTTTGGTTTGTAGTTGTCCTTCTTTACCAATTGATGTCTCCAGTTCCCTGTTCATAGTCATGTAAGATTATTTTACTTCAGATACTTCTATAACTGGGTTGCTGTCATCATGTGTGTTAATCATTGATTTGTTTGCCTTTGTTGGTTCTCTATCAGAAGGATTTCTTTTAACATCTCTTGTAAGGTTGGTCTAGTTTTAACAAAGTCCCTTAATTTTTGCTTATCTGGAAAACTCCTAATTTCACCCTCATATTTGAGGGACAATTTTACTGGGTATATAATTATCAGTTGGGGATTTTGTTTGTTTGTTTGCTTCAAGAATTTATATATATATATATATATATATATATATATATATATATATATATATCATCCTACTGCCTTCTGACTTGCATGGTTTCTGCTGAGAATCAGAGCTTAGTCTTATTGGTTGCCCTTTGTAGGTAACTTTTCATTTTTCCCATGCTGTTTTCAGGATTCTTTTTTTGTCTTTTATTTGGTGAGCTTGATTATGATGTTTTAGTGATTTTCTTTTGGGGTTTATCCTGTTTGGGGTTCTTTGAACTTCTTGAATGGATATATTCTCATCTTTTGTCATATTTGGGAAATTTTCTTCCAACACAGATTCGACAATTTTGTCTGTGGTTTTGTTTATCTCTTCCCATTCTAAAATGCTGATTACATGTAGGTTATTCCTCTTGATGGTATCCCACATGAATCTTAGGCTTTGCACATTTTTTTTTTTTTTTGATCCTTTGTTTGATTGATCCCTTAACTAAGTTGCATTTTCCTCAATTTCATTACTTCTGTCTTCCACTTATTTGATTTTACTCCTTTGGCCCTTCAATATGCTAACTATTTCTGAAATCTTAGTATTAATCTTCTGTATTTATATTTATTGTTTTTGTAGCATTTCTATTTTTTTGTTTATTTTGTCAATTTGTTCTTGTATTGTTTTCCTTAATTCCTCTAGAGTTTTGTCAGTGTTTTCCTTAATTCTGTCAGTGTTTTCTTCGATCTTATCAGCGTTTTCCTTGATCTGTCTCTCAATCTATTGAAGGTATCCAAATATAATTCTTTTGAATTCCTTATGAAGGAGTTCCAATGCTGTTTCTTCCTCAAGATATTTTCTGGTTTTGTATCCTGGTCCCTTGTTTCTACTGCTTCATCTTGCTTCTTTGTGTGGAGTGTGATGATCTGTCATCTCTGAGAAATGGTAGTGCTGTATTTATGTTTGACATGTGAAAAAGAATGAGAGTGTGTGCACAGATCTCTGTTAGCTGTTCATAAGGAGCAGTTGAGGTTGAGTTGAGCTGGTGTTGACTGCCCTCTATCATTGGTCAGTTGATGCAAAAGCAAGTGGTGGCCCTCACTCAGTGGATGGGGCTACAGGTGGTATAGGTATGGCTGGGTTGTTGGAAGATTTACTGTCTTCTACTCAGTTAGACAAAAAAAAAAAAAATTTAAAAAACTACCACAAAAAATAAAAAGAGAACAAAAAACTGAAAACTTCATAAACAAACAAAAACAATCACACACACACACACACACACAAATTGTAATGCAATAAATGAGAAGATAAATTGTCAAAATATATTAAAAATGGATAAAAGAAGATAATAATAAGAAAGAGACAAGCACTAACTACAACATTTGTGTAAGGAAGAATGAGAGAAAAGAGCAAGAGTAAAAGAATAGTAAAGAAAGAAATGGGAAAATTGCAAAAGGAAAAACAAGTGATGGGAAGAACAAAAAGAAAGAGAAAAAAAGGAACTAGGAAAAGAGAAGAGAATAAAATAATAATAATAATAATAGAACCAGGGATAGAAAAGAGAGAGAGAGAAAACAAAGAAGTTAAAAAGAATAAAAACAAAACTGTGGGGAGTAGGTTATGGCACCCAGACTTTGTCATTTCGCAGACTTGGATGGAATTCCTGTTCGTCAAGAAGGTGGGTGGATGGGGGGAAGTTCACACCTCTGTTCACTAAGAGTGTGCGGGGTATAAGAGTAATAAGGGGAATATTGCACCTTTCCAGGCATCAGCCTCTAGTGCAGCTGTCTGTGCTTTCTTCAGAAAGTAAAGCCCACTCCTATGTTGCCGTCCAAGTAAAAATGACACTTGCATATGTTCAAAACGGTCATGCTTGCTGCTTGTGAATATTCAAAATGGCAGCTGCCAGCAGTCCATAGGTCTTTTTGTCTCCTTTTTAGCTGTTTTCCTTTCTAGTTGTCAGACAACACTGCAGTCCTTGCTCATTCAGTCTTTAGTGAACAGAGCTGATTCTTAGATTGCTACTGGGATATAATCAAAATGGCTGTGCTCTCAGGACAGCTGGCAGTCTGCAGCTCCGTTTGTCTCCTTACTCACTGTTTTCATTCAGGTTTTTCTACTAGTTGGTATTTAATCCATTGCTTTATCTTTGTCTTCAAAGCTCAGGGTTCCTAGATCATCTTCTGTATCAGTTTCAACTGGTTTCTCATTGCTTTGTTGCAGAGCGTCTGTGTAGCTTGTCTGCCTTTTCTCCCATCTTGCCAGATGCCAAAACCTACCTTGCCATTTTTCACTGACCCTTTACTAAACATGATGTCCTTTCCCAGGGACTGGTATCTCCTGATAACATGTCCAAAGTCTTTGTCTCTTTGCTTCAAAGGAGCATTCTGGCTGTACAGATTTATTCACTCTTCTGACAGCCCATGGTATATTCAATATTCTTTGACAATACTATAATTTAAATACATAAATTATCTTCAGTCTCCCTTAGTCATTGTCGAGCTTTTGCATGCATATGAGATGATAGAAAACATTATGGCTTGGGTTAGGCACAGCTTAGTCTTCAAAGTTACTTCTTTGCTCTTCAACACTTTAGACAGGTATTCGGCAGCAGTTTTGCCCAATGGAATACATTGGTTTCTTTCTTTCTATTTTTTTTAAAAAAACATTTTATTGTGATTTGGATGAAATTGTGTAGAGTGAATTGATTTTCCATTCAATGGTTTGTGCATATTTTGTTTTGTGACATTGATTGCAATTGTCACCATGTAACACAACTCTTCTCAATTCTTCCCTGTGGTTACTATTTTTCTTTATCCTTCTTTCTTTTCCATTCTTGCCTTCTGAGATTTATTCCTAGGCAAATGCACTCCTTTTGATGTCCTGTGGTTGATTGTTCAAAGGAGTGCATATTTTCTTATTGTTTTTCTCCCACAGCCCTGTTTATTGTTTGGCTGAAAGGTGAGCCAAGGAGTGAGTTCAATTTCAGGCCTGAGGGTGTCTAAAGGCCATAATTTTGGATGTTTTACCCATCTCTATCCTACCAGTTAGCCTGGCCTTTTTTGTTATTTTGAAATTTGTTCTCTATTTCTCTCCCCTTCTATTCAAGATCCCCCATTGTGATCCCTTTCAGAGGATTTAGTAAGAATAGCTGGGCACCATCTAGTTCTGCTCTCAGGGTCATGGAGGCTGAGGATCACGTGGTCCATTAGTGTATTGGACTGATTGTTTTTATGCATCCTTGATTTTCTACTCTTCTTTTTGCTCTGGACAAGGAGAGACCACCTTAGATGGCCACTCGCAAGTTTTTAAGAACTTAGTCTCTACTCACCAAAGTAGGATGTAGAACAATGTCATTGTGGACTATGTTATGTCAACTAACTCTGATGTTCCCTTTAACTATGCCCCTGTGCCCACAAACTCAGCAATCTACTCCCTCACGATGTTGGATGATGGCTAAGAAGTTTTCATACATTTGCTCCCTGTTTCCTCTCATATATATGGACATTTTTACAGCACATATGAATATGTATATAGTAATATAATCTGCCAAAATTATATATAGTTGTGGATTTAGTCTTTTTCTCCAACCCTTATCTGATCATCTTGACTACCTACTTATGCATCCACTTTTAGGTTGTTTGTTATTACTGATAAAGCAGAATTATGTATGAAACAGCATTTACCTTTGTTGTCTGTAACTCCTGCCCACCTCTCTATCTCTTCATTTACTTTAGTGATATTGTGCTGGTTATCCACCTGTTTTGTATATTGTCTTTCCCTTAACACAAATTAATAGATTTCTCTTACCTAGTTAGTAATTTTCCCTCTTCTCCCTTGTTTGTAGACTGTGTAAATTTATCATTGACTTTTTACAACAGTAGACTCATAAAATATTTGTCTGTTTGTAATTACCTTATTTCACTCAGCATAATGTCCTCCTAGTTCACTTACATTATGAGGTGTTTCATGTATTCTCCATTATTTTTCAATGCTGCATATTAAGGAAAGGGATGAGTCCATGCAGGAAGCAGGAGCTGGGTCAATGGCTGGAACAGGTAAGGGGAAGGCCAGGAAGTGAGCAGAGTGGTTTGGAACAGCTAAGAGAGATGAACTTGTCTACCAGTTTGTTGTACTATGGAGGATTTTGTGTGGCTGTGAAGCTGGAGGCTGTGCCACCAATATTTCAAATGCAAGCAGGGTTGCCCATGTGGACAGGTTGCAGTGGAACTTCCAGATTGAGACAGACTCAGAAGAAAGAAAAGGCCATCCACTTCTCAAAGAATTGGCCAGTGAAAACCTATGAAGTGAAGTGAAACATTGTCTGATATATTACTGGACAACTTTATGAGTAGCCCTGAAACATTGTCAGATACAGCGCCAGGAGATGAGGCCCTCAGGTCAGAAGGCACTCGAAATATGACTGGGAAAGAGCTGCCTCATCAGAGTAGAGCCTACCTTAATGATATGGATAAAGTAGAGCTTATGGGACCTACATTTGTTGATGTGGCATGACTCAAAATGGGAACAGCTGTAAACATCCATGAATAATTGGAACACGGAGTGTACAAAGTATGAATCCAGGAAAACTGGAAGTTGTAAAAAATGAAATGGAATGCATAAAGATTGATATCCTAGGCATTAGTGAGCTGAAATGGATCAGTTTTGACCATTTTGAATCAGACAACCATATGGTCTACTATGCTGGCAATGACAAATTGAAGAGGAATGGTGTGGCATTCATCATCACAAAGAGTCTTTCAAGATCTATCCTGAGGTACAATCCTGTCAGTGATAGGAAAATATCCATTTGCCTATAAGGAAGGCTAGTTAATACTACTAGTATTCAAATTCAGGCACCAATCACCAAAGCCAAAGTTGAGAAAATTGAAGATTTTTACCAACTTCTGCAGTCTGAAATTGACCAAATATATGATCAAGATGTGCTGATTATCACTGGTGATTGAAATGCAAAAGTTGGAAACAGAAGAATCACCAATAGTTGGAAAGTATGGCCTTCGTGATAGAAATAATGCTGGAGATCACATGATAGGGTTTTGCAAGACCAATGACTTATTCATTGAAAATACCTTTTTTCAACAACACAAATGGTAGCTGTACATGTGGACTTCACCAGATGGAGTACACAGGAATCAGACTGGCTACATCTGTGACAAGAGATAATGGAAAAGCTCAATATCTTCAGACAAAACAAGGCCAGGAGCTGATTGTGGAAGACCACCAATTGCTCATATGCAAGCCCAAGCTGAAGTTGAAGACAATTAAAATAAGTCCATGAAAGTTAAAATATGACCTTGAATATATCCCTCTTGAATTTAGAGATCATCTAAAGAGTGGATTTGATGCATGGAACACCAATGACCAAAAACCAGAGGAAGAACATCATCCATAAAGAAAGGATAAGGTCATTACAAAGACAGGAAAGGAAGAAAAGACCAAACTAGATGTCAGAAGAAACTCTGAAACTTGCCCTTGAAAGAAGAGTAGCTAAAGCAAATGGAAGAAATGACAAGATAAAGGAGCTGAATGGAAGATTTCAAAGAGCAACTTGAGAAGACAAAGTCAATTATTATAATTGTGGTGGTTATGCTTGTGTGTCAACTTGCCTGGGCCTGGTTGAGTGGCTGGGCAGCTGGTGATAGTTATTCCCCATGATGAGACTGGCAATCAACTCCTTGGTTGGATCTACCACAAGCAGCTGAGTAGCTGCCTTTGGGATGTGGTCTGCTTCCTGTATATAAGGAGAAGTCTTTGGGAATGATCTCTAGCTTATGGCATGCTTGGACCCTGCATGTAGCTGTGTCGTTGTTCAGCAGCCTGCCATGCTCTGATGACCTTGGGACTTAAATGGACTTCAATTAATGGCCTGCCATGTGGTTTGTTAACATTGGGACTGTGCCATTTATTTGTTGACCTTGGGCTTGTTAGCCTCAGGAGCCAGTATCTGCCTGAGGGAAACAAAACCTCTAGCTTCAGTGAGCCAGGAGCAAGAGGCAGAGCTGAAGCCCAAGGCTGAGGGGCTTTCACCCAGCCCCTAGAGCCTGGCACTTTGAACTTGGACTCCTAGCCTCCAAACTGTAAGAGAATAAACTCCTGTTTGTTCAAGCCATCCCATTTGTGGTATATTCTTGTCAGAGCAGTACTAGGTAACCAGAACAATCATGAAATGTGCAAGGACATGGAGTTGGAAAGCCAAAGGGGAAGAAAATGCTCATTACTTCTGAAGATGAAGAACTGAAGGAAAAAATCAAGCCTCGAATTGCAATATTGAAATTCTATGAGCAATATATTCAATGATGCAGGAAACATCAAAAGAAGATGGAAAGGATACACAGAATTACTGTACCAAAAAAAAAAAGAAAAAGAAAAAATTGATCAATATTCATCCATTTCAGGAGGTAACATATAATCAAGAATTAATGGTATTGAAGGAAAAAGTTGAAGCTGCACTGAAGGAATTGGTGAAGAACAAGGCTTCAGGAATTGATGGAATACCCATTGAGATGTTTCAACAAACAGATGCTGTGCTGAAGGCCCTCATTCAACTATGCCAAAAGATTTGGAAGACAGCTACCTGGACAATTTACTGGAAGAGATTCATATTTATACTCATTCCAAACAATATCATTAATATCACATGCAAGTAAAATCTTACTGAAGATAATTCAAAAACTGTTCCAGCAGTATATTGACAGAGAACTTCCAGAAATGCAAGCTGGATTCAGAAGAGGATGTGGAATGAGGGATATCATTGCTGATGTCAGATGGATCTTGGCTGAAAGCAGAGAATACCAGAAAGATGTTTACTTATATTTTATTACTGACTATGCAAAAGCATTTGATTGTGTGGATCATAACAAATTATGGGTAACATTGAGAAGAATGGGAATTCCCAAACACTTAACTGTATTCATGAGGAATCTGTACATAGACAAGGAGGCTGTCATTTGAACAGAACAAGGGGACAATACATGGTTTAAAATTAAGTAAACAGTGTGTCAGTGTTATACACTTTCACCATACTTATTCAATCTATATGCTGAGCAATAATCCAAGAAGCATGGCATCAGAATTGGAGGAAGAATCATTAACAACATGCAATATGTAGATGACACAACTTTGCTTGCTGAAAGTAAAGATGACTTGAAACACTTACTGATGAAGATTATAGACAGCCTGAAGTATGGATTATACCTCAATATAAAGAAAACAAAAATCCTCACAACTGGACCAATATGCAGCATCACAATAAATGGCAAGAAGTTTGAAGTTGTCAAAGACTTCATTTTACTTGGTTCTACAATCAACACCAATGGAAACAGCGGTCAAGATACCAGACAACATACAGCACTGGGCAAATCTGCCACAAAAGAGCTCTTTCAAGTGTTGAAGAGAAAAGATATCTCCTTGAAGACTAAGGTGCCCCTGAGACAAACCATGGTATTTTCAATTGCTTCATATGCATGTGAGTGTTGGATAATGGATAATGAAGACCAAAGAACAGTCAATGCTTTTGAGTTGTGGTGTAGGCAAAGAATACTGAAAATACCATGGACTGGTAAAAGAATTACCAATCTATCCTGAAGAAGTGCAGCTGGAATGCTCCTTGGAAGCAAGAATGGCCAGACATCGTCTCACCTACTTTGGTCATGTTGTAAGAAGGGAACATTTGCTGGAGAAGGATATCATGCTTGGTAAAGTGGAGGGTCAAGGAAAAAGAGGAAGGCCCTGCACAAGATGAATTGACACAGTGGCTATGAGGGACTCAGGTATCGCAAGTATCATGGGCTGCACAGGACTGGGCAGTGTTTCTTTCTGCTGTATATAGGGTCGGTATGAGTAGGAGATGACTTGACAGTACCTAACTGCAACCTTACAACATTATTTCATTGTGTGTATGTACCATAGTTTGGTTATCCATTCATCTGTTGATGGGCACTTAGGCTGATTCCATTTTTTATATTATGAATAGTGTTGTGATGAATATGGATGTGCATATATCTATTCATGTTCTTGCTTTCATTTCTTTAGGATATATACCTAATGGTGAGATTGCTGAATGAAATGGTATCTCTATTTTCAACTTTATAAAGAAGAATCATACTGTTTTGCACAATGGTTGTACCATTTTACAGTCCCACCAGCACTGTATGAGAGTTCCAATCTCTCCACACCCTTGCTAGCATTTGTTGTTTTCTTTCTTTTTGAACTTTGCTATTCTTGCTGGTATGAGATGATATCTTATTGTTGTTTTGATTTGCATCTCTCTAATGGCTAAGGATTACCAGCATTTCTTCATGTTGGTCCCCTAGTGAAGTGTCTGTTCATGTCTTTTGCCCATTTTTCAATTGTACTGTATTATATTGTTTGTCTTTTTGATATTAAGGTGTTGATGTTTTCTATAAATTTCTATAAATTTTAGAGGTAAATCCTTTGTCAGATATATGCCTTGCCCATTTTTTTTTTTTTTCTCAATCTGTAGATTCTCTTTGTACTCTTTTGGAGAAGTCTCTTGATAGACATAAATTTAGTTGCCAGAAGGTCTCAGTCATCTAATTTATCTACTACTGTTAGTGCATTTTGGGTTTTGTTTAGTTATCTATTTGTGCTATAAATTAGGGCCCTTAAGTTTGTCCCTAGGAGCTCTGGTGGCAGAGTGCTTAAGGCATTTGACTGCTAACCAGAAGACTGGTGGTTCAAACCCATCAGCCACTCCTTGGAAGGAACATGGGGCAATCTACTTCTGTGGTGATACCACCTTGGAAACCTAAGGAGGGTCATTATGAGTCAAGTCTGACTTGAAGGCAGTGAGTTTGGTTTGTTTTAGAAGTTTGTCCCTATTTTTTCCTTGCTGATCTTTATACTTTTAGGTTTTACATTTAGGTCTTTGATCCATTTTGAGTTTGTTTTTGTAAATGGTGTGAGGTATGGATTTTGTTTTATTTTTCTACAAATGAATATCTAGTCTTGCCTGCACCATTTGTTAAAGAGACTGCCTTCTATCCATATAATGGGTTTTGGAACTTTTTCAAAGATCAGTTGTCCATAGGTGGATGTAACTATTTCTGGATTCTCAATTCTGTTCCACTGATCTGGTCTCTGTGTCTGTCATTATACCACTACTAGGTTATTTTGACTACTGTAGCTGTGTAGTAGGTTTTGAGATTGGAAGTGTGAAACCTACTTTTTCTTCTTTAGTAGTGCTTTGCTTATCTCAAATCTCTTTCCTTTCAATATAAAACTAGTCACAGGTTTTTCCATCTCCTTAAAAAGAGTTGATGGTGTCTGGGTCCAGATTGCATTGTATTTATAAATTCCTTTGGGTAGTATTGACATTTTCACAATGTTAAGTTTTCTTATCCATGAACATGGTTTGTTCTTCCATTTGTGTAAGTCACTTATAATAGTACTGTTTTATAGTTTTCTTTGTATAAGTTTTTGTGTTACTGGTAAAGTTTATTCCTAAGTATTTTATATTTTTGGTAGCTACCAAACCCACCAGCCACTCCTTGGAAAGAAGGTTGGGCAATCTACTGCTGTAGTGATATTGCTTCGGAAACCCAAGGAGGGGTCACTATGAGTCAGGTTCGACTCGAAGGCACATACCAACCGAACAACCATTATAAATGGTGTTGTTTTCCTTAATTCCTCTTTGGAGATCTATTTCTAAGGCATTTTGGAGTTGTTTCTATTTGTTGATGCTTTGGTTACCTAGTGCCACTTGAACAGAAATACCACAAATGGGATGGCTTTAACAAACAGGATGTTATTCTTTTATAGTGCTGGAAGCTAGAAGTCTGAGTCCATTCAAAGTGCCAGGCTCTAGGGGCTGGGTGAAAGCCCCTCAATCTTGGGCTTCAGCTCTGCCTCTTGCTCTTGGTCCATTGCAGGTAGAGAAGGTAGAGGCATCTCTTTACTCTGGCAGCTGATGGTTGCTGAGACTCACAAATTCAAAGCTGACAAGTGAAAAGGCACAGTCCTGATATTACCAAACCACACAGCAGGTTATTGATTCAAATCCATTAAAAGTCCCAAGATCAGCAGAGCATGGCAGCAGGTGAATGAAGATTCGGCTATATGCAGGGTTTAAGCATGCCAAGCGCTAGAGACCTTCCTCAACATTACTTCTTATATACTGGAGGCAGCCCACATCCCTAAAGCAGCTACTCAGTTGCTTCAGTAGATTCCACCATTGGGTTAATTACCAGTCTTACCATGGAGAATAACTACATCCAACTGCCCAGCCACTCAACCAGGCCCAGCCAAGCTGACATAACCTTAACTACCACAGTTGATTGGGAGCTCTGGTAGCATAGTGGCTAAGACACTTGCCTGCTAACTAGATGGTTGGCGGTTCAAACCCACCAGCCACTCCTCGGAAGGAAGGTTGGGCAATCCTACTTCTGTAGTGATACTGCCTCGGAAACCCAAG
>NW_006921745.1:6823392-6873628 GCF_000298275.1 Orycteropus afer afer | reverse complement strand
AAAAAAAAAGTGGGGAAGGAAAATAATAAAGATAGGAAAAAAAATGGGAAAAATGTAAAAAGAAAAACAAGGAATGGGTAATCACAAGAAAAAAAGGGGGAAAAGAAAAAAAAAGAATTTAAATTTAAAGAAAAAAAAAATTTCAAACAGGCACAAGGAAAAGAAAAAATGCTGAAAAGTAGGACCTCATAGGGGAAGATTAAGAATAATAATAAAAAAGACAAAAGTACTAATAATAGTTGTTTGAAAACAGACAAATACAAGCAAACTAATCATCAGAAAAAAGAAAGCAAAAAATGAACAAATAAAAATTAAAAAAGAGAAAAAAAAATCAGTGGAGGATAGGGCAGGGCACCCAGGCTCCGTCTGAGCACACAGACTTTGATGGAGTTCCAGAAGGTGTGGGCCCAGAAGGTAGGTGGGAGTGGGTGGTGCCCACACCTCTGTTCACCATGAAGTTGTGGGATATAAGAGTAACAAGAGGAATGTTGTAACTTTTCAGTCTTGCAGGTCCCGAGTGTCCTTGGGGTTGCTGGAAAGCAGAATGTGTTCTTATGCCCCTGGAATCTGTGAGAGTGATGTCTCTTTAAATATCCAAAATAGTCAAGCTGGTTTTTAAACCTTCAAAATGGCAGCGTCCTCCAGACTGGCAGAAGTCAACAGTTCAGCCCACCTTTCTCTTCACCTTCTCCGTTTGTTCCCCAGCCACCGTGCACAGTCCTCTGTGCAGTCCCTGGCTAGCAGCGTGATTTTTAGGTTAATTCTTAGGTCCTACAACCACTCAGGAATCTCCAAGCTGTCTGTTCCATCAGGATCACTCAGGATGGCTGCCAGACCACAGCTCCGTATGCCTCCTTTTTTGGTATTTTCACGCAAATTATTCTGCTAGTTGGGGTTTAGTCCACTTCTATATCCTTCCCTTCAGGGCTCAGGGGTCCAGGGTTATCTTCTGTGTCTGTGTTAATTGGTTTCCCCTTTCTTTGTTGGAAAGGGTCTGCGCAATCTTTCTGCCTAGTCTGTCATCTTGCCGTACATGTCTATGATGCGATTTTAAGGAGTTTTTGCCTGTGGAGGGGATGGGAGCCTGGCGCACATGACTGCCTCTGACAGAGGAGGCTGCAGTTGACATTCATCTCGCATTCAGTGGGAGGAAGCCCTGTCAATGACACAGGTATGGGGAGGCAGAGCGACAGACACTGGCTATCTCCTTTGGGCAAGGTGCAACTGGTGACTGGGATGCTGGTGGGAGAAGGTGGTCTGAAGAACTGAGTCGGTGAGGGTCAGATAGGATCTGTCCCTTGCCACCAGGTTGCTAGAGGTGGAAAGGGGCTCAACCCTTTCAGTGGGAAGCTATGATTGGGGAAGCAGAGAACATACATCTCTTGTTGCAATTCACTGGCTTGGGCCTGGTTCATTTCTGGGTGTGCACAGGTGATTACACAGCTCCTACCCAGACTCTGTCAGGTAAGGGGTAGCCTGGAGTACAGAGTCTCCAACTGCCACTTCACTTTCACGTGGCCTTCCCTTTCACATGGGCTTTCAAGCCAAAGGACTAGTATTTAATCTCCCTTCACTATCTTCCTCTTAGTTTTGCAGTTGCCTATGCCTCTGGAAATCTCACCCATTTCCCTGCACTTTGCACTTCTAGATCCAGTGCATATTCTGTTTACCTTGATTCCCTTCTGATCTGTGCATATTGTGTCTCAGTTCCAGTGTGGATTCTGTGATGTTGGTTTCTTCTTACTTGTATATGATGTCTTCTATATCTCTAAATGTCCATGCTTAGTCAGTCCCTGCATACTTCTCTCTCCCCATTCACTGTCCTTTCTCCATTTCCCTTTCCTATCAGCATTCAATTTAACTCTTCATCCTTTCATTTGATGCTCAGAGTTCCAAGATATTATCTGTATCTGTTTCACCCCATTTTTTCAAGGCTCTTTGGTAGAGTGATGCCACCAAGATGCCATCTTGTGTCCACCCCCTCCATTGTTTGATTTCTTGACTGCTTGATTTCTTTCCATGTGTGTTTACTGTGAATCCAAGTGAAACGAAATCCTCAGGTAACTGTTATTTTTTCTCCATTTATCATGATGCTGCTTATTGGACCAGTTCTGAGGATTTTTGTTTTCTTTATGTTAAAGTATAATCCATACTGAAGGCTATAGTCTTTGATCTTCATCAGTAAATTCTTCAAGTCCTCTTTGTTTTCATCAAGCAAGGATGTGTCATCTACATATTAAAGAGTCTTCCTCCAATCCTGATACTGCATTCTTCTTCATATAATCCAGCTTCTTGGACTATTTTCTCAGCATACAGATTGAATAAGTATGATAAAATGATACAACCCTGATAGATACCTTTCTTGATTTTAAACCATGCAATATCGCCTTGCTCTGTTCAAAGAACTGCCTGTTGGTCTATGTACAGATTCCCCCTGAGCATAATTAAGTGTTCTGGAATTCCCATTGTTCATAATGTTATCCATAAATTTGTTATGATCCACAGAGTTGAATACCTTTGCATAGTCAATAAAACACAGGTAAACCTCTTTCTTTTATTCTCTGCTTTCCACCAAGATCCATGTGGTAATGTCACTTGGTGATATTTCTTGCTCCAAGGTGTCTTCTACTCCAGTTGAATTTCTGGAGGTTCCCTCCCAAAGTATAGCTACAACAATTTTTGAATTATCTTCTGTAAAAATTTTAATTGCATGTGGTATTAATGATATTATTTAATAATCTCCACATTCTGTTGGATCATTTTTCTTTGAAATGGGCACAAATATGTATCAATTCCAATTGATTGGACAAGTAGCTGTCTTCCAAATTCCTTGGCACAGATGAGTGAGCATTGTATCCATTTGTTGAGACATCTCAGTTGGTATTCTATCAGTTGCTGGAGCCTTGATTTTGCCATTACCTTCAGTGCAGCTTAGACTTCTTTCAATACCATTGCATTGGCTCTTGATCATATGTTAAATATGTAAAATAGTTGAATGTTCACCAATTCTTGTTAGTACACTTCTTGTTAGTACACATGTGTATTCTTTTCATCTCTTGGTGCATTCTGCACCACTGAAGTTTTTGCCTATAGAATCCTTCAATATTGCAAACTGAGACTTGAATTTTTTATTCAGTTCTTTCAGCTTCAGTGCCAAGCAAATTCTTCCCTTTGGGTTTTCTAACTACATATCTTTGTACATTTCATTATAAAACTTTACTTTGCCTTGTTGAGCCACCCTTTGAAATCTGTTCAGCTCTTTTACATCACTATTTCTTCCATTTGCTTTATGTACTCTACATTCAAGAACAAGTTTCAGAGTTTCTTCTAACATCCATTTTAATCTTTTCTTTCTTGCTTTTTAGTAACCTTTTGCTTTCTTCATGTATGATGTCCTTGATGTCATCTCAAAATTTGTCTTTGGTCATTAGTGTTCAGTGTGTCAAATCTGTTCTTGATATGGTCTCTAAATTCAGGTGGAATACACCTAAGGTTGTACTTTGGGTCTTGTGGAATTATTTTAATTTTCTTCAGCTTCAACATGAATTTGCATATGAACAATTGATCTTATATTCCACAGTTGCCCTCTGGCCATGTTCTGACTGATGGTACTGTGTTTTTCCATCATTTCCACAAATGTAATCAATTTGCTTCCTGTCCATTACATCAGGTGAAGTCTATGTGTATAGTCACCATTTATGGTGTTGAAAAAGGTATTTTCAATGACTAAGTCATTGGTCGTACAAAATTCTAATCATGTGAGCTCTGGCGTCCTTTCTATCACTAACGCCATACTTTTCCATCACCTATTTTTGTTCTCTAGTTTCTGACTTTTGCATTTCAATCACCAGCATCTTGATTGAATGTTTGATTAATTTCAGACTGAAGAATCTGGTAAAAACTTCAATTTCCTCATCCTTGACATTAGTGTCTGGTGAATGAATTGGAATAATACTCATATTAACTGGTCTTCCTTGGATATATGGATATTTTCCTCTCACATCATTGACCTTAGGGATGATGATGATGATGATGATTTTTAACTAGAAGGCTTCTTTGAGTCCATCTTGTCTAACTCTGTCATTTTGCAGATGAAGAGATAGATCCAGAGCAGTTAAGTGGATTCCTAAAATTTACACAATTTGGTGTTGTCTGAGGCTAGACGATACTTTGCTCTGGACTCAGGTGACCAACCATTTAGCAGCATGACATTGACAAAGATGCCCATCCCAGAGTTTCAAGAAGTGGGTGGTGATGGAAACAAACTTTCATAGGCAAACTCCAGCTCCAGGATAAGGCAAATGTGAGTAGAGAAATGAAGCCAAGGTCATTGACTAAGTGTCTAACCAAAAGGAGAGGTACCAAAATCACATGTCTGAAATGCAGGCAAAAATATGAATCAGCAAAGATGAATGAAGGGCTTTGGGAAGAGACACAAGCAACTTAAATTTATTCTAGAATGCACATTTAGTGCTGGCCTTCCAGGTAACATGGTGCTGACATCTTTATAATTGCAGCTACTACCTCAGTGTCTAGGTGACAACTTTTCTCAGATATGATGCCATGGCTTATTACTGGTATTTGCAGGTCTTAAATTATTAGTTCAGCCTAGCCATTTTTCAGAAAATCCTTCCTTTGTGATAATGTCCTAATCAATCATTTTGATAACTCTTCAAAAGACAGAGAATGTTTTATGCTTCTAGTGACCCTCATCACCCAGCATGACACTATGCACAGAATTATTTGGTATTGTTTTAGTCAATTAACAGAAGGTCTGCTGTGATAGGAAATAAGCCTTGGAATCCCAGAGGCTTCATACAACAAAGACTGATTTCTCTCTTATGCAAAATATGACTTTGGCAGATGCTGCCTACCAAGCAGACCTCAGATGTCCAGGCTTCTTCCACCTTGTGGTGTTGCCATTTTAATTCACGACCTTCATTGTTTCTTTCAGAGAGGAAGAGAGCTCAGGAAGAAGCATATTGGCTCTTCAGTGCTTTAGCCCAGAAGTACTTACATCACTTCAGCTCAAAATCCCATGGCCAAAACTGACTCTAAAATATGAGGGAGATCTGGGAAGCTCTAAAATATGAGAGAGCTCATATAGCCTTTGGGTAGGGCTTAGTGTCTCTTCCTCAGTGCAGCAAAGACCTGTGGCTGAGGGAGTTCCAGTGATAGGACACACATACTTACCCAATACAGAGAGAGGAGGCAGTGTCCAAGATACAAGGTCCAAGATGACTTTGGATAAACAACCTAGCCCTTGCCTCAGTTTATTCATCTGTAAAATGGATATAATAATAATAATAATAATTCATGGTTTGTTGGGAATATTCATTGACAAAGAATTTGTAAAGAGAAAACACCATCAGAACTTTTGTAGGTTTTTGTTGTTTATCTCCTTTATTTCTTCCTCCAGAATATTTTGTAATTGCTATACTATTACAGCAAGATGGTGCAGTGCCTAAGGAATTTGACTGCTAACCAGAAGGTTGGCAGTTCAAATTCATCCTTTGGAAGGAAGATGGAGCAATCTACTTCTGTAAAGATTTACCATCTTGGAAACCCAATGGGGGGGGGGTCAGAAAACTCAATGGCAGTAGGTTATAGTATATATATATATATATATATATATACACACACACACTATATATATATATATATATATATATATATATATATATATATATAGTATTACAGCACAGCACTCATGAGCTACAGTGCTACGACCATGAACAGGGAGGGTTTACACAGGATCAGGTCCTGTTTATTATTAAATTTTCTGTATCCTTAATGCCTACTATGGATTCTAGTATATAATGATACTTCATAATATCTCTGAAACTAATGGATGATTGAGGGAATGAACTTTAACCTCATTAATGCTATAAAGAAAGTTACCTCTTCCCTGTGTCCTTCCATCCCATGCACTCATGCCCACCAAGCTGTCTCCCTGTGCATACTCAGCTCTTCTATTCTCCTATGATTGTTCTTGGCAAGGAGTGTATCTACCTAATGTAAATGTTCAGCTCATATGCCTATTTTTTGTTTGGCTGGAAGCCACAGGAGTAGGTTCAATTCCAGACCTGAAGGGCAGCTAAGGGCCATAGTCTCAGGGGTTCAATCAGGCTCTATCAGACCAGCAAACCTAGTGTACCCCATCCCCTCCCTCTCTTTATTTTTTAATGATTTTGAGTTTTGTTCCACATTGTTTTCCTACTCTATCCAGGATGTCCTACAGAGACTCCCCCCCTCTCCAGGTGGTTGACAGTGGTAACTGGGTATCATCTAGTTTTGGTCTCATAGTTATATAGGTTGAGGATTGCAATGTGTACTGGTTGCTTGGGCTAATTGTTTCCACACATCTTTGGTTTTCTTCATTCTTCTTTGCTTTGGATGAGGAGAGACCCATCATTGCATCTAGATGGCCTCTTGCAAGCTTTTAAGATCCCAGTCACTACTCACCAAAGTAGGATGTGGAACAATGTTTTTGTGTAGTATGTTATGCCAATTGAGCTTGATGTCCTCTGTGACTATGGTTTCGAGTCCACAGGTCCAACTACTTGTACCCTCTGGGTAGCTGGCTGTGGCCAAGAAGTGACGATAGCCTTGTCCCTTGTCAGCTCTACTATATACCTGGAAATTCTTACAGAACATACAAATACACTTGTAGAATCATTGTCTGCCAACCTTATACATGGTTATGGGCACATTCCCCCCTGCATAGACAAACCTAATAGTTCAGCCTGTCTACCCATCTATCAATGTTTGTCTTCACTGAAAATGCAGTACTGTATGTGCAAAAGGGTTCATCTTTGTTGTCTGTACCTCCTCTGAACCTCTCTATGTCTTTCTTTAACTCAATACCACCGTGTTGATCACTCGCATTTGGTACATTGCCCTTCTCTTCACTCACATCAATACTTGTCTCTACCTAACAGTGTAAGACTTCTATTTTTCACTTTATGTAAATCCCTTAGGACACTACTGTAGTATTCCAAATGGACTGAACATTATTTTTTTCCTCCCTTCCTTCCACCATCCCATCATCTCTTCTCCCTTACTCCATAAACTCTCCTACAGTGTAATGACCAGTCATATAATGGTCCTTTGGGTCAGAACTGCAATAATATGTTCCTTGTGTTTTTAATTTCCCCAACCAAAATAATCATCCTTCCTCCTCATCTTGGTGGATACAACTTCAATAATAGCAGTAGCAATATCAAGAGCACCAATAACAACAGTGACAGTTGATCAAGCACTTACTCTATGCCAGGCACTCATCTGAGCACATTACATTCAATTCTTTGTTAAGTCACACAGCAACTTTGCAAGTCAGGTCTCCTCCCCATTTTAGAGGTGAATGAATGCATGATTTCAGAA
This sequence comes from Orycteropus afer afer, assembly GCF_000298275.1. NCBI lineage: Eukaryota > Metazoa > Chordata > Mammalia > Tubulidentata > Orycteropodidae > Orycteropus > Orycteropus afer. The sequence goes on along the minus strand of NW_006921745.1, from coordinate 6,866,245 downwards.
TTGGTAAAGTGATAATATGGTATATTTTGAATGAACATAATCTTGATTTCAAAACACTTGCTCTGAACCACTTTGTAATATTATCACTTTCAGAGTAAGGAACAACCGTTCTTCCAAATGGAAATGCTGAAGTTAATTTTCCATTTCACTTCTTTGTGAGCTTTTTAATTGTAAACTTCTTTTCTAAGAATCTAGTCATATTTTAAGCATTCATCATGGCTAGCTCTTTCAAACATAAAACATCTTATGGGAAATTCTACGGTGAATTTACATAAGACACAAACAATTCCCTGAGGATTGCTTCTCCTGGAATTGTAATCTTTTTGTTTCTCCTGGACCTTTAGATTAATTCATTTAGCCACTTTTCTATCTCATTTCTGTCCTTTGAATATGCTTCATATGGATGAATATGGATCATGTCTCCTAATCACATCAGCTTTAGTCTGTGGTGCTCCAATTATTACTGCTGCACCAAACCACCTGAGCTTGGTGCTTTAAACCAACAACTCTTATTTTGCTCACTGCTTTTGCAGACCAGGGATTCAAACTTGAATGAGTGGTGAAGGCTCTTTTCTGTTCCACAGTGACCGAGACCTCAACTGAGAAGATTTAATTGACTGGAGGTAGGTATTTGAATAAGGGGGTATGGAAGAGCTGGGGCTGTAGAATCTACCTCCAAGATGGCTTCCTCACTCACATATCTTGTACTTTGCCTGGTGTGGCTGAAGAACTGTCTCATCTTGACTATCAACCAGAACTCCATGTGATTTTGGCTTCCTCATAGTATGGTTGGCTGGGTTCCAAGATGGTATATATTAGAAGAAGTAGTCCAAGAGTAAGTCTACCAAGAAAACCAGCTGGAAAACTCATGGCCTCTTTTGATTAGCCTTTGTAGTCTAACACAGCATTGTTTCTACTTTATTCTCTTAGTTACAAGTTACTCATAAATCTAGCACAGATTCAAGAGAAGAGGAACTGCATTTGAAATGGGTACATTTGGAGCTTAGCACAGACCAGACACTGTTCTGGTGGTATAATCAATATACTACTCACAGAATTAACAGAACAGGGATGACTGCAAATGCAAACATCATTATCAGCCAAGTTTCCTTGACTATTTCCCAGGGTGAAATGTTGTGATTGCATCCAAGCATATCCCACTTTACAACGTGAGAGAGGACTCTGATGTCCCTATCTCTAGGGGTTAATATAGTAGCAAGCCACAATGATTACATGCCTAACAGTATCACAGGAAAAGATTGGGAAGGGTGTAATAAAAGGAGAAGGCCTCTCCCTCATCATGGTCAAGGCCATAACTCATTGGTCCCTGCTCTGACTGTGTAACAATCTCCTGCCTTACTATTCTAGATTTACTAGCTTCAGTAAACAATCTTTCCTCCTTTATCCAAATAAGATAGACAATAAATGTCTTGGATCTCTCAGAGGGTAATTTTCTTCCCCTAGGGCACATACTTTTTTGTGCCCATTATTTACTATTATGTTCATTAATAGCTATGAGGACAATGGGGAGGAGGGGCAATGATTATAGTACAGCACACCTACGTATACACCAACATTCTACCTCCTGATTAGATGAATGTCAAAGAATTTGTCATCATTTATAAGAACTAACACTGGGAGTAAAGAACATCTCATTCATGTATTAACAATCTTTATAGCAACCAGGTATATCTCTGAAAGAAGAGAGGACAGGGCAATGCAAACATACAAAGAAAGAAACAAAAAACTCAAAATCTGAAAGAAATTTAAATTGGTAAATTCATTCATGTTGTTGTTAGGTGCCTTTGAGTCAGCTCCGACTGATAGTGATGCTATGTACAACAGAATGAAACACTGCCCCGTCCTGCGGTAGCCTCACAATCCTTGCTATACCTCAGCATAGCTATGCACCACTGTGTCAATCCATCTCATGAGGGCCTTCCCCTTTTTTGCTGACCCTCCACTTTACCAAGCATAATATCCTTCTTCAGGGAATGGTCCCTTCTGAGAACATGACCAAAGTAAGTGAGACGCAGTCTGGCCATTCTCGCTTCCAAGGAGCTTTCTGTCTCCACTTCTTCTGGGACAGATTTGTTAGTTCTTTTAGCAGTCCATGGTACTTTCAGTATACTTCATCAGCACCACAACTCAAAACATCATCTCTTCTTTGGTCTTCCTTATTCATCGTCCAATTTTCATCTGCATAAGAGGCAATTGAAAATACCATGACTTGGGTTAGACACTCTGCACCTTAGTCTTCAAAGAGACATTTTGCTCATTAGCACTTTAAAGAGATCTTTTGCAGCAGATTTGCCCAATGTAATATGTCGTCTGATTTCTTGACTGCTGCTTCCATTAGTTTTGATCTTGGAAACAAATAACATGAAATCCTTGACAACTTCAATCCTTTCTCCACTTATCATGATGCTGCTTATTAGTCAAGTTGTGAGTATTTTTGTTTTCTTCATGTTGAGGTGTAATCATACTGCAGACTGTAGTCTTTAACCTTCATCAGTAAGTGCTTCAAGTCTTCTTCACTTTCAGCAAGCAAAGTTGTGTTGTCTGCATCTTCTGGGATGTTATCGTGTCTTCCTCCAATCTTGATGCCATGTTCTTCTTCATATAGTCCAGCTTCTTGGACTATTTTTTCAGCATATAGATTGAATAAGTGTTCTGAAAGGATACAAGCTGGATACACTCCCTTCCCGACTTTACATCCTTTTGTTCTGTTTGAATGACAGCCTTCTGGTCTATGTACATGTTCCTTGTGAGCACAATCAAGTGTTCTGGAATTCCCATTCTTCACGATGTTATCCATAATTCGTTATGATCCACACAGTTGAATGTTTTTGTATAGTCAGTGAAACACAAGTAAACATCAAAGTGTTCTTTGCTTTGAGCCAAGAGCCATCTGACATCAGCAATGATATCCCTCGTTCCATGTCCTCTTCTGAATCCAGCTTGCATTTCTGGAAAATCTCAGTCAACATACTGCTGCAACTGGAAGATTTTACTTGTGTGTGATATTAATGCTATTGTTTGATAATTTCCACATTCTGTTGGATCACCTTTCTTTGGAATGGGAACAAATATTGATCTCTTCCAGTCAGTTGGCCAGGTAGTTGTCCTCCAAATCTCCTGGCATAGAGGAGTAATTGCCTTCAGCCCAGCTTCCATTTTTTTTTGGTACAGGCACTCTGTATTACTTCCATCTTCTTTTGATGTTTCCTCCAGCAATCAATATTTTGCCCATAGAATCTTTCAATATTGGAAATCGAGGCTTGAAATTTTTCTTCAGTTCTTTCAGCTTGAGAAATGTTTAGTGTGTTCTTCCTTTTTTGGTTTCCTAACTTCACGTCTTTGCATATTTCATTATAATAATTGAGTTTCTCTTATAGAGTTGCTCTTTGAAATCTTCTCTTCAGCTCTTTTATCATTTCTTCCATTTGCTTCAGCTACTCTCTGTTCAAGGACAAGTTCAGAGACTCTTCTGACATCCAATTTGGTCTTTTTTTCTTTCCTATCTTTATAAAGACTTTTACTTTCTTCATGGATGATGTTCTTGATGTCATTGCACAATGCATCTGGTTTTTCATCATTGGAATTCAATGCATCAAATTTATACTTTAGATAATCTCTAAATTCAGGTGGGATGTAATCAAGGTCATATGTGATAGTTGGAGCTGTGTGTCAACTTGGCTGGACCACAATTCTGAATGATTTAAGCAATTGTGATGTGGGTTGTTCCCACGATGGGATCAGATGTATATGTTTTGAGCAGCCAATCCATTGAAAGGGAATTTCCCTAGGGGTGTGACCTGCTTCCAATATATTTATAGACATCCTGGGAAAAAAGACACTCTTCTGTTAATTGGGATCCTATTGTGCTGCCTACAACTGCCTGTGAGCAAACAATCTACCATTTGGCCTGGAGATCTTGGATTCATCATTCGTTGGAGTCAATAGCTAGTATACTGCCTGCCAACTTTGAGCTTGTCAGCCCCTGCAGCTGCGTGAGTCAGGAAAAGCCTCCAGCTGATGTCTAATCAAAGAACTTGGGACTTGCCAGCTTCTATAAGTGTGTGAGCCATTTCCCTAAGATAAATTTCTCTTTCTCTATATGTATATATAAACTTTACTGGTTTGGGGTCTCTAGAGAACCCACTTAACACATTTGGTACTGAGAGTGGTTCAAGAGACAAAATCATAAGGATGGGCTTCCTAAATTCGTTGTCACGGATTATGTTTTGTTCTCCAGTTTGATTAATGGTAAAGGCATTGGTGACTCTGCCTCCACTAGTAAAGAGGGCCCTGGTAATCCATGGCATGAGTTGGCAACATTAACATACAAAATAGCACCACCAATAGATCAAGTACTTTTGAGAAGTGAGGCTCTGGGTGATCACATGTTTGATACTTTTCTGCAATTTTGTCAGTATGAGGAGTATAAGGAAGCTGTTGGTTGGTCCTACAGTATACACTAGACAAAGTGGTGAAAGAGCGAGATGAGTTCAGAGTTCTGAGTCACAGCTTAAGTGCCACATAAAAGACCTCAATGTTTCCAGTTGTGCTCTGAAAGAAAGCCTTATTTCTTCTAGTAACAGAGCTGATATTGCCGAAAAGCAAACCCAGAGTCTTATTGTAAGGGTGGCTGAATTACAACACTGATTAAATTGTCAATCCAGAATGGTGTCTGAAGTTAAAGTGAGGGCATTGATGGGAAAAAATGGGATCCTGAAACCTGGAATGGGGACGTATGGGCAGACAGTCAGGAAAATGAGGACATAGAGCCTGTAAATTCTGTTGAATCCCTCCCATCTGAAGGAATTACTATAAAACTATTATCCCTTCCACCTCAGTTTGCCTGAGGCAGAGGCCATGGAAGACATTGCTGAATGTTCTCAGGACCTACCCCAACTACCCATTGTTGCTGCTAGACCTATAACTAAAGTTAATTCCAGCGAGCCCCAAAAGGTGAAATACAAAGTGTGACTGAGGAGGTGGTATGCTACACTTGAAAAGACCTACTTAATTTTGCTAACATATACAGACAGAAAGCTGGAGAATATGTATGGGAATGGCTACTGAGGGTGTGGGATAATAGTGCAAAGAATGTAAGATTGGATCAGTCTGAGTTTATTGATTTAGGCCCACTAAGTATGGATTCTTCTTCACTCAATGTTTGTTTCAGCTCGAGAGGTTAGGAAAGGATCTAATTGTTTATTTGGTTGGCTTACTGAAGCATGGATTATGCAGTGGCCTACCTTAAGTCAAGCTGAAGTACCAGACCTGCTTTGGTATAATGTAGAAGGTATCCAGAAGCTTAGAATAGATTTACAAGATGAGGCTCCTAGAGGCAGAAATTGGAGAGTCCACCATGCCTTTCATCAGTATGGTGAGGAATAAATTTTTGAAGGGAGCCCCAGCATCCTTGAAGACTGCTGTGGCTGCTATTTCATAAGCTGGATTCGACAATGGGAACTGTCCTATTTGAACTAAGACACTTAACTACAATGGAGTGATTGGACCCTGTGGTAGAAGGGGCCAAGTGGCAGCACTTAATTGACAAAGGCAAGGTGGGCATGGTTACCATAATGGACAGCACAGTCAGAGCTGTAATCAGAATACTATGACTAGTGTGGAATTATGGCATTGGCTGCTTAGACATGGTGTTCCTATTAGTGAAATACAAGGCAAAGCTACTAAATATTTACTTGATCTGTATAGACAGAATTTCTAGGTCACGTGAACAGCAGCCTAGATTGAATCACCAGAATAGAGAGTCATGGCCTCTTAATCAATTCCCAGACTTGAGTCAGTTTACAGACCCACAACCCCTTGAATGAAGAGGAGGCTGGGTCCCCTTGAGAAAGGACCCCATTGCATTGCTAAAAATTTATAATGTCAATCTTTCTCCCAGCCTTCTGCAAAGGGATCTGAGGCCTTTTACAAGAGTGACTGTTCACTGGGGAAAAGCAAATAATCAGACTTTTTGGGGATTACTGGACACTGGCTCTGAACTGACACTAATTCCAGGAGACCCAAAGTGTCATTGTGGCCCATCAGTCAGAGTGGGGGCATATGGAGGTCAAGTTATTGATGGAGTCTCAGCAAAGGTGCATCTCATAGTGGGTCCAGTGGGTCCCTGAACCCATCCTGTAGTGATTTCCCCAGTTCCAGAATGCATAATTGAAATAGATATACTGAGAAATTGGCAGAATTCCCACATTGGGTCCCTGACATGTGGAGTAAGGGCTATTATGATAGGAAAAGCCAATCAGAAGCCATTAGAACTATGTCTACCTACAAAAATAGTAAACCAAAAGCAATACCACATCCCTGGAGGGGTTTCAGAGATTACTGCCACCATCAAGGACTTGAAGGATGCAGGGGTGGTGATTCTCACCACATCTCCATTTAATTCACCTATTTGGCCTGCGAAAAAAACAGGTGGATCTTGAAGAATGACAGTAGATTATCATAAACTTAATCAGGTGGTGACTCCAATTGTAGCTGCTTACTGTGGTTTCATTGCTTGAGCAAATTAATACATCTCTTGGTACTTTATATGCAGCTATTATATCTGCCCAATGCCTTTTTCTCAATACCAGTTTCAAAGGACCATAAAAAGTAGTTTGCCTTCAGCTGACAAAACCAACAATATACATTCACAGTGTTTCTCAGAGGTATATCAACTCCCCAACACTATGTCATAATTTATTCTGTAGAGATCTTGATCACCTTTCCCTTCCACAAGACATTATGCTGGTCCATTATATTGATGATATCATGCTGATTGGACCTAGTAAGGAAGACGTTTTGATGACCCTAGACTTATTGGTGAGACATCTGCATGCTAAACCAAAAAAAAAACAAACACACTGCTGTCAAGTCAGATCCGACTCACAGCTACCACTCCTTGGGTTTCCAAGGCGAATCACTATGGAAGTATATTGCCCAACCTTAGAGGGTGGGAAATTAACCCAACAAAAATTCAAGCACCTTCCACCTCAGTGAAATTTCTAGGGATCCAATGGTGTGGGACATGTCAAGATACTCCTACTAAAGTGAAGAATAAGTTATTGTATCTAAAAACTAAAAAGGAGGCACAACATCTGGTGGGCCTCTTTAGATTTTAGAGGCACCACATCCCATTTGGGTGTGTTGCTTGACCTATTTACCAAGTGACTCGGAAAGCTTCTAGTTTTGAGTGGGATCCAGAACAACAGAAGGCTCTGCAACAGGTTCAGGCTGCCATGCAGGGTGCTCTGCCACTTGGGCCATATGATCTGGCTGATCAAATGGTCTTGAAGTGTTTGTAGTAGATAGAGATGCTGTTTGGAGTCTCTAGCAGGTCCCTATTGGTGAATAGCAATGCAGACCCTTGGGATTTTGGAGCAAAGCCCTACCATCCTCTGCAGATAACTACTCTCCTTTTGAGAAACAGCTTTTGTCTTATTACTGGGCTTTAGTAGAGACTGAACACCTAACTCTGGGCCACCAAGTCACCATGAGGTCTGAGCTCCCCATCATGAACTGGGTGTTGTCTGACCCAAAGAGTCATAAAGTTGGACATGCACAGCAGCACTCCATCTTTAAATGGAAGTGGTATATCAGAGATTGGGCTTGAGTAGGACCTGAAAACACAAATAAGTTGCATGAGGAAGTGGCCCAAATGCTTATGGTCTCCACTCCAGCTACATTAACTTCCCTTTCTAGTCTGTACCTATGGCCTCATAGGGAGTTCCTTATGATCAGTTGACTGAGGAAGAGAAAACTCATGCCTGGTTTACAGATGGTTCTGCATGATGTGCAGGCACCACTCAAAAGTGGAGAGCAGCAGCACTGCAGCCACTTTCTGGATCTTCCTTGAAGGACAGTGGTGAAAGGAAACCCTTTCAATGGGCAGAACTTCAAGCCATGCATATGCCTGTTCACTTTGCATGGAACAAGAAATGGCCAGATGTACGACTGTATACGGACTCATGGACTGTGGCTAATGGCTTGGCCAGATGGTCTGGGACTTGGAAGGAGCATGATTGGATAATTGATGACAAAGATGTATGAGGAAGAGGTATGTGGATAGATCTCTCTAAATGGGCCAAAGGAGTAAAGATATTTGTGTCTCATGTGAATGCCCACCAAAAGGTGACATCGGCAGAGAAGGACTTTAACAATCAGGTAGATAGGATGAAACGTTCAGTGGAAACCAGCCATCCTTTTCCCCCAGTTACTCCTGTCATTTGTCAATGGGCTCATGAACAAAGTGGCCATGGTGGCAGGGATGGAGATTGTGCATGGGCTTAGCAACATGGACTTCCACTTACAAAGGGTGATTTGGCTGCTGCCACTGCTGAGTGCCTAATCTGCCAGCAAGAGAGACCAACACTGAGTCTGTGATATGGAACCATTCTTCCAGGTGATCAGCCAGCAACCTGGTGGCAGGTTGATTACATTGGACCACTTCCATCATGGAAAGGGCAGTGTTTTGTTCTAACTGGAATAGATACTTATTCTAGATATGGATTTGCCTTCACTGAATGCAATGCTTCTGCCAAAACTCCCATTTGTGGACTAACCGAATGCCTTATCCACTGCCATGTTATCCCACACAGCATTGCTTCAGATCAAGGGACTCTTTTCACAGCAAATGAAGTGCAGCAATGGGCCTATGTTCATGGAATTCACTGGTCTTACCACGTTACCCATCATCCAGAAGCAGCTGGCTTGATAGAACAATGGAATGGCCTACTGAAAACACAATTACGGTTCGCTAGGTAGCAATACCTTGATGGGTTGGGGCAGTGTTCTCCAGGAGGCTGTATATGCTATAAACCAGTGTCCAATATACAGTGCTGTTTCTCCAATAGCCAGGATTCATGGGTCCAGGAACCAAGGGGTGGAAACAGGAGTGGTATCACTCACTATGAGTGGACTGTGATTGTTATATTTCTTCATTATATATGTGCATCAAATGTTTTTGTTTCCTTCTGTTATCAACTGTGAAATGTAAATAGGGTTAATGTGTTTCAGTTTTTATGCATGTTAGCATATCATGTTAGGCACAAATATGACTTTATAGTTGTCCTTATTTAGAGATTATATATGGTTAATATGATGTGTACAACTACCAAGTTGACAAGGGGTGGACTGTGATAGTTGTAGCTGTGTGTCAACTTGGCTGGATCACAATTCTGTGTGGTTTAAGCAATTGTGATGTGGGTTATTCCCATGATGGGATTGAATGTATATGTTTTGAGCAGCCAGTCCATTGAAAGGGAGTTTCCCTAGGGGTGTGGCCTGCTTCCAATATATTTATAGACATCCTGGGAAAAGATACACTGTTCTGTGGAGTGGGATCCTGTTATGCTGCTTACAACTGCCTGTGAGTGAACAAGCCACCATTTGGCCTGGAGATGTTGACTTCATCATTTATTGGAGTCAGCTGCTGGTGTACTGCCTGCCAATCTTGAGCTCATCAGCCCCTGCAGCTGTGTGAGTCAGGAAAAGCCTCCAGCTTGATGTTTGATCCAAGAACTTGGGACTTGCCAGCTTCTATAAGTGTGTGAGCCATTTTCCTAAGATAAATTTCTCTTTCTCTATATGTGCATATAAGTTTACTGGTTTTGTATCTCTAGAGAACCCAGTCTAAAACAGTTATATTTTGGAATTCTTGGACTTGTTTTAATTGTCTTCAGCTTCAACTGGAATTTGCATATGAGCAATTGATGGTCTGTTTCACAATCAGCTCCTGGCCTTGTTTTGGCTGAGAAATTGAGCTTGTCTATTGCCTTTTTTTACAGATGTATTTGATCTGATTCTTGTGTATTCCATCTGGTGAAGTCCACGTGTATAGCCACTGTTTATGTTGTTGAATAAAGGTATTTGCAATGAATAGTTCATTAGTTTTGCAAAATTCTATCATGTGATCTCCGGCTCATTTCTGTCACCAAGGTCATATTTTCCAACTACCAGTGATTCTTCTTTGCTTCTAACTTTTGCACTCCAATCACCAGTAATAATCAACACATCTTGATTGAATATTTGGTCCATTTCAGATTGCAGAAGATGGTAAAAACCTTCAATGTCCTTATCTTTGGCTTTGGTGGTTGGTCTATAAATTTGAATATTAGTAGTATTAACTGGTCTTCCCTGTAGGTATATGGAAATTGTCCTATCGCTGACAGCATTGTACTTCAGGATAGATCTTGAAACATTTTTTGTGACAATGAATGTCACACTATTCCTTTTCAATTTCGTTCCTGGAATTGTAGATCATATGGATCTTTGATTCAAAATGGCCCAAACCAGTCCATTTCAGCTCATTTTCACTGCTGTCAAGTCGGTTTCAACTCATAGTGACCTCTCTTTGGTTTTCTGAAGTGGCATCTCTATGGAAGTAGATTGCCCAGTTTTCCTTCTGAGGAATAGCTGGTGGGTTGGAACCACCAGTCTTCTGGTTGGCAGTCAAATGCCTTAGGCAGTATGCCACCAGAGCTCCCTAATGCCTAGATTATCAATCTTTAGCATTCTATTTCATTTTTGACAACTTCCAATTTGCCTAGATTTATACTTTGTACATTCCATGTTCTGATGGTTAATAGAGTTTTGCAGCTGTTTTTACTCATTTTGAGTTACGTCACATCAGCAAATTAAGGTCCTGAAAGCCTTACTATATCCACATCATTAAGATGGACTCTACTTTGAGGAAGCAGCTCTTCCCCAGTTGTATTTTGAGAGCCTTCCAACCTGAGGGTCTCATCTTTTGACACTATCTTGGACAATGTTTCAGGACTATTCATAAAATTTTCCAGTAATATATCAGACAGTGTTTCATTTCTATTCATAAAGTTTTCACTGGTCACTTCTTTGAGAAGAGGATGGCCCCTTCCTTTTTCCAAGTCTGTCTTAGTCTGGAAGCTCCACTGAAACCTGTCCACCATGGGTGACTCTGCTGGTATGTGAAATAGTGGTGACATAGCTTCCAGACTCACAGTAACATGCAAGCCACAGAGACAAACTGACAGAGAAGTGGTGAAATTGATTCATGGAGATGCTAAAATCATATAGCAAAATCAAAGGACAAAGTCATTTGAAAATTATGTTTTCAAATAATATAAAAATATAAAGAGAAATGTATTAATACATTGAAAATGAAGATAGTATGTAAAACATGGTCACTTCTACATACACATCACGGAGTGAAATAATATGAGATTATGGATGATTTCTCTTCTTATCTGTATGTGTAAATAATTTTACAATAAACATGTGCTGCCTTTATAATTAATAGAGAAAAATTAATCAGATAGGTGTAAGGAAACATTTGGAATGATGTAATGTTTCCATTAGTTTCAGACTACCAAGAAACTAGGGCTATGTCAGTGTGTGTGCAGGAAGCTAGACTTGAATGGCCTTCTTGGGGGGAGGCTGGGAAGCTCCAATGGTCAAACAGACTAGAAACTTCAGGAAGCTGAAAGTGATCTTTGAATAATCATAGGAGAAGAGCTTAGGCTGGAAGTAATTGGTCCAGGTAGCACAGACCCCTTGATCCCTAGCCAGCATGGTTTCTCATCCTCCCCCCACTACCCAGCTCTGATGTAATAAGCAGATCTTCCTGATGCTTCTTAGATGGAGGATTGACACATTTCCACATGAATGGGTATCTTGCCTACAGTGCTGTAGTTATCAGAACTCCTGGATGATTACTGGTTTGGGAGGGGAGGATGTGACTTTATGAAAATTGGACTGCTTATTGTGATAAACCTAGCAGTCATTGGTCATATCCAATGACAGGTGACAATTTTATTCTGAAAGAAGCTGAACTTGAGAGTGAAGAATAAATAGATGTTTAATGAAAGTGAGCTTCCTCCTTTAAGGAGAAAAATAAAATAGATGCAGCGTTAGTAATGATTTAAAGGAGAAGAAGACCATCAGCTCAGATATTCTGCTTCTGAATCTTTCTGGGGGGGGGTGCAGATGGTGCTGATCTATCTAAAGGTAGATCGGAAAGAATATATCATCCCCATCTCTAACTTGTTTTCCCTCTGCATCAAGAGACACATGTTCTACAGATCTCTGAAAACAGAGTACAAGAATCAAGTACTCTCTCATCAATATTGTCTACTTTTACAGTGTTCTTTTAGTATCTATTCCATCAAGAAATAAATTTCATACAGGTACCAAAGGTCATGTACACCTTCCTTTAACATCTACTAATGTTCTGAAAAGGAGCTCTGGTAGCATAGTGGCTAAAGTACTTGACTGCTAACCAGAAGGCTGGTGGTTCAAACCCACCAGCCACTCCTCGGAAGGAAGGTTGGGCAATCCTACTTCCGTAGTGATACTGCCTCGGAAACCCAAGGAGGGGTCGCTATGAGTTGGGGCCGACTCGACGGCACATAACAACAACAACAACAATGTTCTGAAAAGAGGAAAACCCTCAACAAGATGGTTTAACACAGTGGCTGCAACAATGGGCTCAAGAATAACAGCAATTGTGAGAATGGTATAGCATCAGGTAGTATTTTGTTCTATTATAGAGTCTCTACTAGTTGGAATCAACTTGTTGGTACTTAACAACAACAAATATCTTTCTTTCTTTCTTTTTTTTTTTAATAATTTTTATTGTGATTTAGGTGAAAGTTTACAGAGCAAATTCACTTTCCATACAGCAACTCACATACACTTTGTCTCATGACATTGACTATAATTTCCCACAGTGCAACAGCTCCCCTCCCACTTCCTCCCCATAGTTACCTCTTCCCTGTGTCCTTCCCTCCCATGCACTCCTGCCCCCCAAAACTGTCTCCCTGTGCATACACAGTCTTTCTATTCTCCCATGATTGATTGCTCCAAGTGTATCTACCTACTGTAAATGTTCAGCTCATATGCCTGTCTTTTGCATGGTTGGAAGCCATGGGAGTGAGTTCAATTACAGACCTGAAGGGCAGGTAGGGGCCATAGTATCAGTGGTTCCATCAGGCTCTATGAGGCCAGCAAACCTGGTCCTTTTTTTTTTTTTTTTTTAATGCTTTTGAGTTTTATTTCACATTGTTCTCCTATTTTATCTAGGATCTCCTACAGAGATCCCCCAACAACTACTGATTTTTAATCCACCACTTGTTTGTCAACTTGTTTTACCATGATGATGTTTTACCATGCATATAGCTGTGATTCCAGAAGATATGCCACTGGTATTTTATTGTTCTTTGGGTGCAAATTTACTGTCTAAAATTTGGTTTACATTCAACAGTTCATGTACATTTGATTTCACTCCCGATTACCATCTCTTACCATAACACACTCTTCCCCTTTCATCCCTGTGATCACTCCCATGTCCTTCTTACATATGCACTCCTGTCTGGCCAGCTTTCCATCCATGTGACTGCTGCTGGTGCCCCATGGCCGATCACTCTAAGGGGTGTATCACCCTAGATAGCTGGGTTCATTGCCCAGGTTTGGGTGTTCTGCATGTAAGTATTTCTACTGTTGGGCTGCGAGCTGATCCTTGGGAGTGAGTCCAATCCTAGGCCTGAAGGATGTCCTGGGGCCATAGTCTTGGGGGTCCCACCAGACTCCATCTGACCAGTAATTCTGTGTTTTTGAAATTTGTTCCACATTTTTTCCTCCCATTCTATCCAGTTTTGATCCCTTCCCAAGTGGTTGGCATTGGTAGCTGGGCACCTTCTAGTTCTTTTGGTCTCAAGGTCCACCATATCCTTGACTAATTGTTTCAAAATGCCTTTGATTTTCTTCAGTCTTCTTTGCTTTAGATGAGAGGAGACCTATAGTTGCATCTTAGATGGGCCCTCAAAAATTTTTAAGACCCCAGTCACTACTCACCAAAGTAGGTTGTAGAACAAGATTTTTATGTACTATATTGAGCTTGGTGTCCCCCAATACTAAGGTCCTGAGTTGGCAGGACTGCTGATTCTCTCTCCCAAGGTGTTTGGTTGTCTCTGAGAGACTACTCCAACTCTGTCTTTTGTTGCTTCTTCAATGAGTGTGGCTAATTTTGTATCACTAGTATCGATGCAAGATTATTTTCAGCTAAATATATCTGTGGTCTAGGGTACCTGTTTGCAGAGCCCCATCTGATCTTCTCACTTCACTGCATTATCTGGATCCTGGTGTTTGGTGTTAGTGGTAATGCAGTATTGTGCATATACCAGTATTTGCTTCTCTTGTCTATATCTTATGTGCATGTTTCAGTGACTTTCCTTTCCCCAATGTCATCATGATGGTCACAGACTTTTTCCACACTGTCCCTACCTTACCCAAATCAACTTGTGACCCCCAACTAGTTTGAAATTTTCTCTTCCCTTCCCTCTCATCCCTGGTAACCTACAAAGTGAGTTCCCATCCCTAAGTAAACACTTCCTTGACTTTTTACAATAATGGACTCAAACAGTTTGTCCTTCTGCAATCAAATTATTTCATTCAGCATAATGTCCTCCAAATTCATCCACATTGTAAGATGATTTGCCTATTCTTTGGTATGCAAATAGTAGTATACTATTCCATTGTGTGAATGGACTGTAATTTGGTTATCCATTCATCTGTTGATGGACATTTAGGTTGTTTCTATCTCTTTGCTATATTGAATTGTTCTGTAATGAACATGGCTCTGAATATGTCTGTTTGTGTCCTGTCTCTCACCTCTTTAGGATATATTCCTAGTAATGGAATTGCTGGATCAAGTGGTATTTCTATTTTCAGTTTTTTAAGGAAATGCCATACCATTTCCATAAAAGTTGTACCATTTTGCAGTCCCACCAGCAGTGTATGAGAGTTCCAATCTCTCCACAGCCTTGCCAGCATTTGTTGTTTTCTATCCTGTTGAACTTTGCTATTATTTCTGTGGTGAGATGATATTTCATTGTTGTATTGATTTACATCTCTCTAATGGCTAATGATCATAAGCATTTCTTCATTTGTTTGTTGGCTGCTAGTGTATCATCTTTAGTGAAGTGTCTGTTCATGTCCCTTGCCCATTTTTGAATTGGATTGTTTGTCTTTTTGGCATTAAGGTGTTGAAGTTTTCTATAAATTTGAGAGATAAGTCCTTTCTCAGATATGTCATAGCCAAATATTTTTTTCCCAATCTGTAGGGTTTTTTTTTTTTTTTTTTCATCCTTTTGGAGAAGTCTTTCAATGCACATAAGAATTTAATTTTTGAAAAGTCCCAGTCCTCTAGCTTCTCTTCCACTGCCTGTGCATTTTTGGTTATGCTTGATAATCTATTTATGCCATAAACTAGGGCCCCTAGATTTGACCCTATTTTATCCTTGATGAGCTTTATGATTTTGGGTTTTACATTTAAGTCTTTTATCCAACTTGAGTTTGTTTTTGTGTATGGGGTGAGGTATGAGTCTTGTTTCATTTTTTTGTAGGTGAATATCCAATTTTGCCAGCATCATTTGTTAAACAGGCTACCTCTTCCCCATTTAATGGGTTTTGGTCCTTTGTCAAAGATCAGCTGTCCATAGATAGATGGGTCTATTTCTGGGTTTTTGATTCTGTTCCATTGGTCTATCTGTCTATCATTGTAACAATATCACAATGTTTGAATTACTGCGGCTGTATAGTTGGTTTTGAGATCCAGGAGTGTGAGACCTCCCACTTTGTTTTTCTTCTTTAGCAGTGCTTTGCTTATCAGAGGTCTCTTTTCTTTTCAAATGAAGTTAATAATTGGTTTTTCTACATCCTTAAAAATGTTGATAATATCTAGATCAAGATTCTGTTGAATATGTAGATTGCTTTGGGTAATATTGACATTTTCACAATATTCAGTCTTCCTATCCATGAACAAGGCAAGGTCTTCTATGTGTGTATATCCCTTGTAGATTCTTGCAGTGTTTTGTAGTTCTCTTTGTATAGGTCTTTTGTGTCTCTGGTAAGATTTATTCCTAGATATTTCATCTTTTTTGGTAGCTATTGTAAATGGTACTGTTTTCCTTATTTCCTTTTCAGAGGGCTCTTTGTTGATGTAGAAGAATCTAACTGATTTTTAAATGTTGACCTTGTAGCCTGCCACTTTGATGAACCTCTCAATTAGTTCCAGTAATTTTTTTTTCTGAGTGTCTTGGGTTTTCTATGTATAGGATAATGTCATTTGCAAATAGAGATAGCTTTACTTCCTCTTTGCCAATTTGGATGCCTTTTATCTCTTTCTTGCCTTATTGGCTTGGCTAGGACTTACAATACAATGTTAAATAGAAGTGGTGATAGAGGCATCTTTATCTGGTTCCAGTTCACTAAAGGAATTTTTGAGTCTTTCTCCATTAACAGTTATGTGGGCTGTTGGCTTTGTGTATATGTCCTTTATTACTTTGAAGTGTTTCCCTTCTATCCCTATTTTGCTGAGAGTTCTGAACAGGAACAGGTATTGAAATTTTTTATTTGCCTTTTCTGTGTCTATTGATATGATCACATTGTTCTTTTCTTTTGTTTTGCTTATGTGGTAGATTACATTGATTGTTTTTCTGATGTTGAACCATCCTTGCATACCAGGTATGAATCCCAACTGGTCAGGATGTATTATTTTTTTGATATGTTTTTGGGTTCTGTTGGCTAGGATCTTGTTGAAGATTTTTGTGTCTATGTTCATGAGGGATATTGGTCTGAAGTTTTCTTTTTTAGTGGTGTCTTTCCCTGGTTTTGGTATCAGTATTATGCTTGTTTCATAAAATGAATTTGTGAGTATTCCATCTTTTTCCACATTCTGGAATAGTTTGAGTAGTACAGGTGTCAGCTCTTCCCTGAATGTTTAGTAAAATTCTCCAGTGAAGCCATCTGTGCCAGGATTTTTCTTGTGGGAAGTTTTTTATGACCTGCTCAATTTCTTCTTTTGTTATGGGTCTGTTCCCATATTTTATCTCTGATTGGCATAGTTTAGGTAGGTCTTGTGTTTCTAGAGACTTGTCCATCTCTTCTAGCTTCTCAAATCTGTTGGAGTACAGTTATTCTAATATTCTGTCAATATTTTTTTATTTCAGTTGGTTCCTCTGTGATGTCACCTTTTTCATTTGTTATTCTTATTATTTGCATCTTCTCTTTCTTTTCTTTTGTTAGATTTGCCAATGGTTTGTCAATTTTGTTAACCTTTTCAAAGAACCAGTTCCTTGTTTTGTTGATTTTCTCAATTTTTTTTCTTGTTTCATTTATTTCTGCTCTCATCTTTATTATCCCTTTCTTCTGGATATTGTAGGTTTCTTTTGTTGATCTTTACCTAATTGTTGTAGCTGTTGAGTTAGAGTGTTGATTTTGTTTCTTTCCTCTTTTTTGATGCGTGTGTTTATTGCTATAAATTGACCTCTGAGTAATGCTTTTACTGTATCCCATAGATTTTGGTAAGATGTATCTTCATTCTCATTTGTTTCTAGGAATTTTTTTTTTATTCCACACCTTATTTCTTCTGTTACCTAGTAGTTTTTGAGCAATATGTTATTTAATTTCCACATATCTGATATTTTTTTCCACCAATATTTTAAATGCAAGCAGCATCACCATGTTAGACAGGTTCCAGTGGAGCTTCCAGACTAAGAGAGGCTAGGAAGAAAGGTCTGGCAATCAACTCCTGAAAATAAGCAAATGAAAACTTTATGAATCATAATAGAATATTGTCTGTTATAATGTTGGAATATGAATCCCTTAGGATGGAAGATGCTCAAAATGCACACTGGCCACAGCAGTGGACTTGAGCATAGTAACAATCATGAAGATGATACAGAATGATCACGAAGATGATACAGAACTGGGTGTTGTTATGTTCTATTTTACATGGGTCACTATGTATTGAAACTGACTCAATGGTAACTAACAACAACAACAACAACCTTTTAGAATTGCCCAAAGCAAATGCAGATGGTAACATGGTAGTTAATAAAATAATGGGACATAAAGGTTCTAGGAAAGAGAAAACACTTGGACTCAGTAATTCAGAGGGTTTCCTGAATAAGGTCATTGCCAAAAACTATGGGGCTCTGAGTTAGATTACTATAACAGATTGGGGTGAAGGTTGATTTTTTTTCACTATTTAATTCAGCTTGAAATAATGTTTTATAAAGAGTGCTTTGGTAGTTTTTCTGCTTGTATTCAAAGAGATGAAAGAATGTGTTTTTTTTTTTTTTTTTTTAAATCAGAAAGTCATAGCCTCAGTTGATACAAGTCATTTCCTAGACAGTGTTCTTGTACTTGTTCTGCTTGTTCAGATGCTCTGTAGAATAATAATGATAACCTTCTTTTGCTTTCTCCCTTATTGAATACCTCCCATGTATCTAGCATTTTACATAAATGTTAAAATTCTTACAAGAACCACATGAGAATAGTTATAATGCTTCTCATTTATACATGAGAGTGCCTCTAAATTAGAGAGAGGTTATACAGCAAGTCCAAGGCCAACAAGCTACTAAGTTATTGATCTAGGATTCAAATTCATGCTCCATAAACCAAAAAACCACATTTCCTCCCTTTTGGTCAGGATTATTATATGGAATCTTTGACCAAAGTGTTAAGTAATGGTAGGTGGGCATCATCCAGTTCTTCTGGTCTCATGACAGAGGAGGCATTTGTTCATGGAAGCAACCAGACACATACTCATTTTCCTCTTCTGATTCTTGACTCTCCTTCTTCTGTTGCCTCCCTCAGGTGAATGGAGACTACTTGTACCTTGGCCCTTACTAGCATTTAAGAACCCAGTTACTATGCAATTAAGTAAGAGATAAAATAGAAGTAGTAAGAAATGCTGTAAGGCTAATTGATTGGAGTGGCCCTCAAAAATATGACTCTAAACCTCCAAATCGAGAAAACAAATCCCATGAGGTTTTTGGTTCTGCACAAGCAGCTGCCCTTTCTTCTTCTTCTTCTTCTTCTTCTTCTTCTTTTTTTTTAATAAGGATATATATAAAATATACTATTGGCCAATTTAACATATTTCAGGTGATCAGCTTAGTGAAATCAATTACATTAAATGACTGTCCAATGATTACCCTTAATTGATGCCAAATTTCCCATCACCGTAAACAGAAACTTACTGCTTTCCAAACAGTAACTCCCCTTCTCTCTCTTTCTTTTATACCTGGTAACCACCAATAAACTTTAGTCTCCAAATATTTGCTGTTCTTGTCATCTTATGTAAGTGAGATCATACTATATTTGTCCTTTTGTGATTGACTTATTTCAGTCAACATAGTGTCTTCAAGGTTCCATCTATGTTGTAGCAAGTATCAGGACTTTGTTTCACTTCTCACCAAGAGGTATTCCTTGTATGTACCACATTTTGCTCATCTATTCATCCACTGATGAATATTTAAATTGGTTCCACATTGTGACTATTGTGAATAGTATTGCAATAAACAGCTTATTCATTGTTTGAAATTTAATTGAACCAAAACAGAAAATAGCATTAAAATTGTTTTTCTAACTTCTAATGAAAAACTGGAAGGTATGAGAATGTCTTTCTACATGGCAGTAATCAGCTGTGTATGTTTGGATGGGATGTACTTTACAGCAACCTACAAGCATCAAACTCTTTACTGCATTTCAGGGTCTGTGATATTCTTGCTGCTCTGGCCCTGTAAGCTGTACCCTCTGTTAGGGATGTTTGGCACCAGGCAACTTGCCTGTTCTTGAATCATCATGACAACACAAAAGAAATGCTGAGGCAGCAAAACATTTCTCAAATGTCTTATTTTGAGATTACAATACCATGAGGGGATAACAAGGACTCCTATGAATTAAACTCAATAGCTGTTTCTCCCAGTGAATAAGGAGGAAGAAGGTAGTGCATGCACAGTTCCAGGGAGAAAGCAGGTTTCATGAAATATAAAACTCCAAGAAGGGAATGATGAAGTGGTGAAAGCCTGGAAATAAACACGTATAAATATTTGATGCAGAGTTCTAAAGAAGCAAGTAGGACAAGGGAGAGGATAAGAAATAAAGATAAAAACACAAAGATTCTCTTGAAATGTATGCAAATCAAGCCAACCATCTTTGGGGCCTTTACATTCTGAAAATGAGAAGTCAGTGATAAAGGAGACTGAGAGGGCTATGCATTTAATTTAAATGTTTCCTTGGGTAATTATGAGAAAGCTAAGACACTTTTCCCTGAATTTAGGCTAGAAGACTTAATTCTTCTGCTTTTTCTGAGTCACAGCAGAAAGCTGGAAGAGAGATGGGGGTGGGATAAGCAGAGCTGCAAACCTATTGCGGTCTTCAGATCCCAGCCAGCCTTGTGCTGCTGAAGATAACAGTAGTTCCCTGTAGGCACCTGCTTCTGCAGGACCGTGTGCTTCTGCAAGTGGTTAAAGCTGAGTGATTAGCTAGGAAGGACTGTGAATCTTGTCCTTATGTGCTAAAGAAAGTTAAGGGCCCTTCAAAGCCAGGAAACTTTCCCAAGAGCCCAACTGGGATGCAAGCAAGCCTCTCAAGAGAGGGTTGCCTGAGAGGGGGAACATCTTCCTTTAGTACACATAGGCTCTTAAGAGTCCAGTGTTATTCCAGGAAGAGTGGGGTGAGCTGATACATGCATTTAATTACTTGGGTACTGGAGAAATCACTTTGAGAGGAGCATGGACCAATTACAACCACTTAACTAAAGGAGGAAACTGCTCATATGGTTTTATTAATGCATGCAGAAACAATGCAGATGGATTAAAATGATTATGGTTATAAATATAACTGCTATCACTCTTATTATTGGACTCTGGGAAAAAAAGAAGATAAAAGGTAATTTGGGATGGAAATGGCTTCTACCTATAGACAAGTGTACAAAAAAATTCCTTAGTTTCCTGAAATCATAATCCACAACTAAAAATAATTTGAATCCTACTGTTCTGAAGAATTGTGGAGAGAAAGACAAACAATTCATGAATTCATTTGTATATTCATTCACTTCTTTGAGTTTTGTCCTTCTCAGGATCACACCATTTTCTTTTCTCCCTTATTGAATTCAACAATTCTTGCAGATCTTACCTTCTAAATATCTCTCAGTGTGTTTATTTCCTCTGCAGTGCAACAGAAGACCTTACTCCTCTGCTCTTTAATCTATCCTCCTCATCACAGCTATTGTCCTCTTTGCAAAATGGAAATCTGTCACTTGGAATCCCTGGCTTTTGAATATAAATAAAATTGAATTAAAGTTTATCGATGTGTCCTACAACCTTGCCAATCAAAGCACATGTGGCCCATGGGCCAGCAATGTGGACATTACCTAGGAGCTTGACAGAAAGACAGAATCAGTGTTTACATTTTCATAATGCATAGATACATTAGCATTTGAGAGGCACTGGCCTACAAGATTTTGTGTTTGGCAGTTTGAACCCATCAGCCACCCCATAGGAGAAAGATAGGGCAGTCTGCTTCTGTAAATATTTACAGACTTGGAAACCCTATGAGTTCTATTCTGTCCTATAGGGTCACTATGAGTTGGAATCTACTTGCCAGCAGTAGGTTTTGGGTTTTGGGCAGAATAAAAATAGAGTCCCACATACTTAAATATTAAATAATAACAAATCAAGCTAGGTGTTAAAAATATTTTTTATCCTGTTTTGACAAATACATCTTCATAATTATTTGGAAAGTCAAATTTCCTTTAATATTCCTGGACTTCTTAGAGTTTCACAACATCATATACCAAGAAACCTTGAGCATGAACGACATTCCACCCACCTATCCAACCTCTGTCTTTTGCCCCGCTCACAACTATCCTTGATGAGATTGAAGGATAAGGTCAGGAAAGAGGTCACTCAAAGGAGAGGTTGGGTTATTTGAAGAAGGAATTCAGTGTAACCTTTACCTGACAAATTTCCTAGAAAGGGAGGGGAAAATGGGTACTGGGAAGCAACATCTCTTTAGTCCCATAAGCTACTTGGTCCATGGAGCAGAATGCACCTGGATGAAAGCTAGTGTAGGTCCTTCTAAACGCTGATGCTCTCTTGCATATATATAAGGTTAATACAGGGATCACTGGGTGGTGCAAATGATTAATATGATTGGCTGCTAATTGAAAGGTGTGATTGGAGTTCACCCAGAGGGTCCTTGAAAAAAAGGCCTAGTGATCTACATCCAAATTAGTCACTGAGAACTCTATTGAGTATAGTCCTACTCTAACACATATGGGATTTTCATGAGTCAGGATCAACTTAATGGCAACTTTTATTTTAAGATTTTCTATTCTGTTGAGTTGTTGAAGTTTTCAATAGATTATAGTGATAAGCCCCTTATCAGATATGTTATTGCCAAATATTTTTTCCTAATCTGTAGGTTCTCTTTTTACTCTTTTGGAGAAGTCTTTTAAAGCACATAATAATTTAATTTTTGGAATGTCTCAGCCATCTAGTTTCTCTTCTGCTGTCCAGTAAAGTGGCAGGATTCAAGATCTATATGCAAAAATCAGTTGGATTCCTCTACACCTATAAAGATATCCCTGAAGAGGTAATAAGGAAAACAATACCATTTTCAAAAGCTACCAAGAAGATAATATACTTAAGAGTAAATCTTACCAAGAATACAAAAGATCTATACAAAGTAAACTACAAAGCACTACTATGTGAAACTATGAGACCTACATAAATGGAAGAATATCCCATGCTCATGAATAGGAAGACTGAACATTGTGAAAATATCAATACTACCCAAAGCAATCTATAGATTCAAAGCAATCCCAATCCAAATTCAATTAACATTCTTCAAGGACATGAAAAAAATCAATCTCTAAATCATTCACTAATTTTATATGGAAAGGAGAAATACCTCAGATAAGCAAAGCACTACTGAAGAAGAAAAACTAAGTAGGAGGTCTCAAACTCCAGGACCTCAAAATCTACTATATAGCCATAGTAGTCAAAAGAGCCTGATACTGGTAAAATAATAAACATATAGACCAATGGAAAATAATTGAGAGTCCAGAAATAGATCCATTCACCTACAGACAGCTGATCTTTGAGAAAGGGCTGACAGCCATTCAATGAGGAAGAGATAGTCTCTTCAATGAATGATGGTAGCAAAATAGGACATTCATTTGCGGAAAAATGAAATAAGATCCATATCTCACACCATACACAAAAATGAACTTAAAATGGATCAAAGACCTAAATGTAAAACTCAAACCTAAAGTTCATCAAAGATAAAACAGAGGCAAACTTAGGGGCCCTAATTTATGGTGTAAATAGCATAACCCAAAATGCACAAATAGCAAAAGAGAAACTAGATGACTGGGACCTTCTAAAAATTAAATTGTTATGTCCTCAAAAAGATTTCTCTGAAAGAGTAAAAAGAGGACCTACAGATTGGGAAAAAGTTTTTGGCAATGACCTAGCCAACAAGGGGGACTTATTTCTAAAATTTATTTAAAACATCAACACCTCAATACCAAAAAGACAAATAATCCAATACAAAAATGGGGAAAGAATGTGAACTGACATTTCACTAAAGAAGATATTCAGGCAACCAACAAGCACATGGAAAAATGCTTGCAATCATTAGCCATTGTTGTTTTTAGGTGCTGCCAAATTGGCTCCGACTTATAGCCACCCTATGTACAACAGAATGAAACACTAGCCTGTCATGAGCCATCCTCACAATCCTTGCTGTACTTGAGGCCATTGTTGCAGCTACTATGTCAATCCACTAAGTATCCTTATTGAGGATCTTCCTCTTTTTTGCTGACCCTCCTCTTTGCCAATCATGATATCCATTAGCCATTCTAAACCAAAACCAAACTCACTGCCATAGAGTTGCATCTGACTCTTAGCAATGCCTCCTTAGGTTTCCGAGTCCATATCTCTATGGAAGTAGATTGCCCAATCTTCCTTCCTCTGAATGGCTGGTGGATTTGAACCACCCACCTTCTGGTTAGCAGTCAAATGCCTTAAGCACTATGCTACCAGAACTCCCAAGATGTACATGTGGAAGGAAACTTTCTTTGTTGGTTACCACAGATTGGAGGGGATAAGAAGGGAGGGAGGGATAAATAGGTGAATAATTAAGAGACAGGTTTGATATGAGTGAAGGTATTTAAAGAAAGAAACAAGATTAGCCATTAGTTGATAGTGTTTGAAGCTAGGTTATGGCCACATGGGAGTTCATTTTACTAGTCTTTGTTTCTTTTTGAAATATTTTACAACAAAAAAAAATAAGGAAAAAAGAAAAAAAGTCCCCCATTTTTAAATTTGCACAGTCACCTGCGTGGCACTTGTTACTTGTAGGCATTTACTTTTTTATAAATAATATTTTATTAAGTTTTGGGTGCTTATAGACATTTAATTTTAATTAAAGTCTATCTTCCCTAAAAAACCATAAGCTCCATTAGGGCAGGAATCATGACTGAGACTTTGCGCTAGCTTTAAGCACAGTGATTAAATGCACAGTATGTGTTGATACACACTTGCAGAATGTTTGCCTGGATGAAGATGGAATCCTTTTGATAGTGTGAATAGAAATTCAGAACAACAAAAGCAAATATGCAAGGATTCAATGATTAAGCAGTAAGGTTTTGCTGTATTTCATATGGGCAAAATTCAGCAGGTCACTTATTCTGTGTAGAATTATCTAGAATGTCATGATCTTGTAACAATCTGAAAGATGGATATAGAGTCTCTGTTTATTATAGAAGACCATTTGTTCTTTCAAACAAAGCTGTGTTATTATTTATTATTTATTATTACTTCATCATAAACCAGCAACAATCATGTTGTTTTGTTGTAGTCTTATGCCACTGAATCAATTCTGACTCACAACGAGCCCATGTGCTACAGAATGAAACAGCTTGATAGAATGTCCTTCCCTGTAATCTTTATAGAAAGGAGCTTTGGTGGCATAGCAGATAAGACATTTGGCTGCTAACCAGCAGGTCAGTAGTTCAAACCCACCAGAAAGATGGGACAATCTACTTCCAAAAAGATCTACAGCATCGGAAACCCAATGGAGGTTGCTATGAGCCAGAATCAACTCAATGGCAGTGAGTTTTTTTTTTTTTTTTTTTTTTTAGAAGCAGGTTACCAGACCTTTACTTCTGCCATGCCTCTGGGTGAGTTTGAACCATAAACCCGTTGGTTACCGGCTGAGTGTGAAACATTTGTGTCACCTGGGAAACTTTAGCAATAGTCACAATAACTGATAATTTTTATTTTGCTTTGGAAATTGTGTTATTTGGACTTTAACTAGATTTCGGAGTAGAGAAAACATAATTCATTACCTTCTCATTTCTTGCAAGTCTTCTAAATTAATGTGATTTGAACTCTAAACTTATTTTTCCCCTCCAAATTCGACAGCTATGTATATCAGCTTTTGCTGTATAACAAACCACCCTAAATTTTAAAACCAAACTTAAAAAACAAAACAAAACAAAAACAAATGCTATCTAGTGGGTCCCATTTCATAGCAACCCCTGTTGGGTTTCCAAGTTGTAATCTTTACAGAAGTAGATTGCCCAGTCTTGTTTCCACAACCTTCTTGTTAGTGCTCAGATGCTTTAGGCACTTTGTACCAGAGCTCCTTACCCTAAATCTTAGTGGATTAAAATATCAATCATTGTATTTAGCTCCTGATTCTGTGGGTTGCCTGGGTGGGTCTTATGGACTGGACCAATTTACATGATAACTGCTGGGCACCATATATCTTTGGTCATGGTGGTTTGTTTGAAAGCTAGTTGGACTAAGATGGTCTCACTCATTTGTATGATGGTTTGGAAGCTTTTGGCTGGGGTTTCTAGATTTTCCACCATGTTGCTCCTCATTTTCTATCAAGCTAACTGGTAGCATAGCGCCTAAGGCACTTGACTGCTAACCAGAAGGCTAGTGGTTGAAACTCCTCGGAAGGAAGATGAGGCAATCTACTTCCGTAGTGATACTGCCTCGGAAACCCAAGGTGGGGTCACTATGAGTAGGGTCTGACTCCATGGCACATAACAACAACAGGGATCATTTACATGATGATGTCTAGGTTTCAAGCATAACATGAGAAGAAAAACCTCAATATACACTTTTCAGGCTTAATCTTGTGCCATATTCGCTAATGTCTCATTGTCCCAAGTATGTCACATGGACAACCTAGATTAAAGGAGTGTACAATGAACTCCACTTCTTTATTGGAGGAAATTCAAAATTGTGGCCCTATTTTGCAGTCTACCACTCTGTGCTTAAGCTATGATCCCTCAGTATAATCCCCAATTTATTCAATGGAATTGCCCTTTTGAAAGATGCTATTTCCCTCCTTGGCTTTGACATCAATTGATATATTTAACAACCAAGTAACAGAACTAACTCTGGCTTCAGCTGTGAAGTTTAAAAGTGACAAGAAATGAGTAATGAAAAGTCTGTGTGTCTGGAAGTATCTGGAACTTATTCTGGAAGAGAATGGCACCCAGTAGCAGTCTGAGGCAAGATGGAACTAATTGAATGTCTTCCAAGTGGGCAGCAGGAAGAGTGTGGGGGCATCTGTGGTTCTTCTCCTGTTTTGCAGGAAACCTGTTATGGACTATATTTCTGGAAGACAGTACAATCTGCTCTGTCAGATGGAAAGCCACTGCAGTTCACATTTGAGGGATCTGAAGCTTTGGCTACCTTGTACTTGAGTGTGTTGCCAACACACAATATGTCAAAGTATCCTGCTTATAAAATGCAACTACTTTAACCACACAGAGTCAGTGGATGGTGCATGTGGTTATGTTCTAGGCTGCTAACCAAAAGGATGATGGTTTGAATCCACCAGAAGAACACTGGAAGAAACACCTGGTGATCTACTTCTAGAAAAATAAAAATCTGCCACTGAAAACCCTGTGGAGCAGAGTTTTATTCTCATATGCACAGGATTGCCTTGGGTCAGAACTGACTCGATGTCAACATATGGTTTTAACCTTAATATTGCCTTGTAATATAATGAGGCAGTATCAGTACAAGGGTTAAGACAACTTGACCCACACAGTTTGAGTTTAAATCCAAGTTTCACCACTAACTTGAAGCATGATCTTTAGTAAGATCTTTTAATTTACCAATGGAATGAGAGAAAAAATAAGGGCCTTGATAGTTAAACTCCTTCCGTATTGGACTTGTGTATTCCCCTATATGCAAACTGGATTTTTGAGTTAGTGTTCTTTTCTTATTTATGCAATAAAAAGCAACTATGACATAGTTCTTGTTCTTGTCACACTTAGGAGAGTTAGTAGTTACTAATAGCGTAGTGATAAAGGCACTTGAATGCTAACCAGAAGGCTGGCAGTTCAAACCCACCATCCACTCCTTGGAAGGAAGGTTGGGCAATCGATTTCCATAGTGATACAGTCTCAGAAACCCAAGGAAGGGTTGCTACGAGTTGGGTCCAACTCAAAGGCACATAACAACAACAATAACAACAATATTCTTCTAGACTAGAGGAGAGGTAACCCTGAAATCGTGACTTTTCCCTCTGTATATGTCTTAATTTTAACACTTTCTAAGAAATCATTAAGAACAATTACAATCTTTAACAATAGAACTTTGGAGTAGGTATCAAAAGATCTTTTCTCTAGATCTGATCCTGCCCCAGAGTAGCAGGGTGTTCTTGGGAAATGAAGATGATAAAATGTCACAGTGGTCAAATCTATATATAGGACAACTAATCTGTGTTGGGAGGACAAAGAGAAAATTGGTACGTGGGTGACACTAGGGTATGGCATGAATATTCTTTTGTGAGTGGTAGAATCAGTAAGGGATATTCTAAGCTGAGGTGCATTTTCTCAGTTTCTCTGTGAAGAGAAGAATGTGGGGTTAGTACTGGACCTTGACAAATGAAAAGAAATTTTGATGAAATTGCAAGATTAATTAGGGGCTTACTATCAGAAATAATCTGATGCAGGAATCTGCTAAGAATAAGCTTGGTGAACTGCAGGTAGAGGCAGCTGCTTCTATATAGTATCTGGGGCTGGTGTTCAGGAGTTTGGTAAATGATGTCAAAACATAATTTTGACTTGTGAAGTCATCAGTGTAATTACAAGATGAATTCATTAGTCATTCATTAGTATTTAATTCAATAAACATTTTTGGAATGTCTACTACATTTAGGCACTATGGGATAGGATGACAGATGGGGAAAATACTCTGGTTTTGATTTTCAAAGTGGGCATAAGAAGTCCTGCACCATCCTATATCTCAGGTCCTGGATATGTTAGAGCTTTGAATAAGGACAGCAACTAAAGGGTAATCCGTCTTGACTAGAGTTTGAGTGTCCCTTAGAGCACTGGTGGCTACCATGATGAAAATATGGTACCTACGGAGACTTGTCTAATTATGTATGGGGATTCATATAATTGTGAGGTTTTATTTCTTGGTTTGGGGATGGCTAACTGAAGAGCTTGCATTTGGTTTGGAAAAAAAATGTTCCTGGAGGTGGAGAATCCATGCCAGAAAATCTAGTTAGAGCTTGACGTGGATGGTATTTTTCGGGTGTAGCTGACAGGAAAAATATTCAATTCTTAGGGGGAGTCATGCATTCCAGTTTCTTTTACAGAATATAGACTTTCTTAAAGTAAGGCACACATTATACATAGCTGAGCTTTGAGATTTAAGATCGATCTTGTCCAGTACATTTTCTGAGAATTCCATAGTTATTCCTGAAGCAATGTGCATCTCTGCTAGAGCATATACCAATATTAGTTGTCATCAAGTTCATTCCAACTCCTGGTAACCCCCTTTATGTTAGACTAGAACTGTGCTAGTCTAAAAGAATAGTTGCCCTTCTTTTGAGGATATATTATTTGCTAAGAGGATAGCCATGTGCTCAACTACATTTTTTTTTTTTTTCTTGCCTCCAAGATTTAGGAGATCATTGCACCAAGGGCAGTTTCTCTGCTAATGGGCAGCCAGTCCATAAACTGACCAATGACCTAGGCCATTACCAGGAGTGGAAAGTTGAACAAGGTTAATTAGGAATTATCAAAAAGATGAGCAAGTTAAATATCCAGGTGATATTAATGTTCAACTACAATTACAAACCACTGCTCTGGAGGTAAGGGATCTAAAGTCTTAAATAACCAGAGCATGAGGAATATAAACATCTACTCAGAGTTTCCAGGTACCTCCACCAGGTAGATTTGGGCCTCATCTTGGTGAGTGGTTCTGTGAGCTTTCCTTATGTGTACATGAGTGTATATCCTTTCTCCTCTAACCTTTAGCTCTTAACTCTTTCTGTTGTTTTAGTCTCTGTAAGAGACTTCTTTTTTGGCTTCATTTCCTCATGTTCGTGCCTGTCTCTCAAGTCAGGTCATTAGTATTAGAGGCAGAATCCATTTGTATAGTGAAGCAAAAGGGATTCTCTTTAGGTTTGGGCACAGAAAAATTGAGATACAATAGTTCTATTGTGAAATATTTCCAAGCTCATGTTTGAAAGGTATATTTTGAACTTGTTTGCTTTTATTGTCCTATTACCTTAAAGTCTTGATTTTGACCCTTAGATGGTAAAGACCTCTAATTAAAGCATCTCATAGTTTGCATTTAAATTAAGCCTGAGATTAATTATGAAGGTTTTTTTTGTTGTTAGCTTCTGTTGAGTTGTCTCCAACTCATAGCGACTCTATTATGTACAACAGAACGAAACATTGCCCGGTCCTGTGCCAGCCTCATGATCCCTGCTATAACTGAGCCCATCATTGCAGCCACTATGTCAATCCATCTCATTGAGGGCCTTCCCCTTTTTCGTTGACCCTCTACTTTACCAAGCATGATATCCTTCTCCAGAGAATGGTCCCTTCTGACAACATGACCCAAAGTAGGTAAGATGAAGTCTGGCCATTCTTACTTCCAAGGAGCTTTCTGGCTGCACTTCTTCCAGGACAGATTTGTTAGTTCTTTTGACAGTCCATAGTACTTTCAGTATTCTTTGCCAACACCACAACTCAAAAACATTGACTCTTCTCTGGTCTTCCTTATTCACTGTCCAGCTCTCACATGCATATGAAGTGAATGAAAACACGATGGCTTGTGTCAGGCACACCTTAGTCTTCAAAGAGATATCTTTGCTCTTTCAGCACTTGAAAGAGGTCTTTTGCAGCAGATTTTCCCTGTGCAATATGTCATCTGATGTCTTCACTGTTGCTTCCATTGGTGTTGATTGTGGATCCAAGGCATATGAAATCTTGGGGACAACTTGAATCTTTTCTCTCCATTTATTGTGATGCTGTTTATTGGTAGGTTAGATAAGATGTATCTTAATTTCTTAATCTGTAAAATGTTTATCATAACAATACCATCATTTTATGGGAGTTCTGGTAGCATAGTGCCTAAGGCACTTGACTGCTAACCAGAAGGCAGGTGGTTCAAACCCACCAGGCACTCCTTGGAAGGAAGGTTGGGCAATCTACTTCCATAGTGATATTGCCTCAGAAACCCAAGATGGGATTGCTATGAGTCGGATCTGACTCGATGGCACATAACAACAACAACAACACCATCATTTTATAGTTAGCTTGGAAGACTGATTACATATAAATAATTTAGATAGTACATAATGCATAGTAAGTGCTTGATAAATATGACTGTTTATATTATTCCCAGTCAGGCAACTGAGCAATTCAGGCTCAATACGGCTTAAGTTTTTAATTGATTAACATAAAAATTGTATTTCTATGGTGCTAAAAAATTCTTTGCTATTTTTCTATTTAAGCTGCTGTTATATATATGTTATGTCTATGCAGTGCAATTAAACTGATTATTTTGCATTTATTTCTTCTTTTTTTTAAAAATGTTTTTGTGATCTATGGGACATATAATGCCCACAAATATATTCTACTGCTTATGTTTATGGGAAGTTGCCATTCCGCTTTTAGTGGATATTGCCGTCCGGTGGGGACCTGTATAACTGTGTAAATCTGAAGAACCAGGCCTCATCCTATAATCCCAGCACCAGAGACTCCTCAGGATATATGTGTCCACTAACTTGTATCAAAATTCGTATTACCTCAAAATTTTTTTTTCTATTTAATTCAAAATGCCTTCCATTACTGAAAATACATGATTAAAAAAAAAAAAAAATCAAAGCAGAAAATAATTCAGTCTTGAAAGTGTTAACCGGGATAATGGCCAATTGTAGAGATATTGATGGACATTACTGAGCTGGAGATTTAATTTAGTTGTTAAGGCAACCAAGCAAACACATCCATCTACTGCTTCAGTGGAAGCAGACCTACCTGGACGTCCAGGAAGTATTTGTGTTTCTTCTATTAGAAAATACTAGGGAGTTGAACTGGTTCATTCTGGTTCAATCACTGCTGATAATTTGCATTTATAAGCCACATGTGTAGTGAGTCAGAATCTACGTTTTAACAAGACTCCCAAGTGATTATTATAGATGAGCTTTCCTTATGTGTACATGCGTGTATATCCTTTCTCCTCTAACCTTTAGCTCTCAACTCTTTCTGTTATTTTTAGGTGCTTTTGAGTCATCTCTGACTCATAGAGACCCTACATATAACAGATGAAACACAGTCCAGTCTTGTGCCAGCATCACAATCCCTGCTATACTCGAGCCCATCGTTGCAGCCACTGTGTCAATCCATCTCATTGAGGGACTTCCCTTTTCCATTGACCCTCCACTTTACCAAGAGAGATATCCCTCTCCAGAGAATAGTTCATTCTGACAACATGACCAAAGTAGGTCCAATGCAGTCTGGCCACCCTCGCCTCCAAGAAGCATTCCGGCTGCACTTCCTCCAGGATAGATTTGTTAGTTCTTTTAGCAGTCCATGGTACTCCCAATATTCTTCTCAAACAACACAACTCAAAAAGCATCAACTCTTCTTTGGTCTTCCTTATTCATTGTCCAGTTTTCCCATGCATATGAGGCAATTAAAAATACCATGGTTTGGGTTAGGCATACCTTAGTCTTCAGAGACATTTTTGCTCTTTAGCACTTTAAAGTAGCCTCTTGTGACATATTTGCCCAGTGTCATATGTTGTCTGATTTCTTGACTGCTGCTTCCATTGGTGTTGATTGTGGAACCAAATAATGTGACACTACTTTCAAGTCCCTTGGGAATATTCCTAAAAGTGGAATTGCTGGGTCCTGAGATAGTTCTATTTTTGGTTTTCTGAGAAACCACCATATTGTGTTCCATAATGGCTGTACTATTTTGCATTTCCATCTGCAATGGATAAACAAACCAAAACCAAACTCACTGTCTTTGACTGACTCGTAGCAACCCTTCGGGTTTCTGAGGTGGTATCACTACGGAAGTAGATTGTCCAATCTTCCTTCCAAGCAATGGATAAGGATTCCAATTTTCCCACATCCTCACCAATATTTTTTACTTATTTATTTTAAAGTTAGCCATCTTAGTGGGAGTTAAATGGTATCTCATTGTGTTTTTCATTTGCATCTTTCTGTGAGTAATGAAGGAGCTCTGATAGCACTGTGGTTAAGGAATTGGGCTAATAACCAAAAGGTCTGTGGTTCAAACCCACCAGCCTCTCTGTGGAAGAAATATGAAGCAATCTGCTTCCACAAAAATTTACAACCTTGGAAACTCTATGGACATCACTATGATTAGGAATTGATTCGACAGCAGTGGGTGGAGATG
Organism: Orycteropus afer afer; assembly: GCF_000298275.1. Classification (NCBI taxonomy): domain Eukaryota; kingdom Metazoa; phylum Chordata; class Mammalia; order Tubulidentata; family Orycteropodidae; genus Orycteropus; species Orycteropus afer. The sequence goes on along the minus strand of NW_006921745.1, from coordinate 6,833,697 downwards.
GCTAATGACATCGAACATTTTCATGTGGTTGTTGGCCATTTTAATGTCTTCTTTGGTGAAATCTTTATTCAAGTCCTTGCCCATTTTTTGCCTTGGTTATTTGTCCTTTTGTTGTTAAGTTATCAAAGTTTTTTTATACATATATTTTGGTTCTTAGATTCTTAACAGATATATAGTATAGTAAAGCTATGTGTCCTCTTAGCTGGACCATGGTTTTGAATGGCTTGCCATGTTGCCTGCTAATCTTGGAATTGCCATTTCATCTTCTAATCTTGGGTTTGTCAACCTCAGCAGCCACTGGTTCAAGTCCAGGAAAAATCTCAAGATTGGCAGGCAACATGGCAGGCCACTGGTGACTAGGCCAAATGCAGGATCCAAAATTTTCAAAACAACTACAGACCTTTCTTAAAGCTTCTCCATATATACTGGAAGCAGGCCATACCCTGAAGGCAGCTAATTAGCTGCTCACAGCAGCTTCCACCATGGAGCAGATCCCACCATGGAGCTGATTACACCATGGAGCTGATTATACCATACCCAATATCATCATGGGGAAAGTAACCACATCCAGCTGCCAAGCCACTCAAAACCATGGTCCAGGCAAGTGGACACATAAATTTACTACACCATATATCCATTAAGAATCTAAATTTTTGATTAACACAATTTTCTGTTTTTATGAGGTCCCATTTACTTATTTTGTCTTCTTGCTGTTTGTGCTTTTGTTACACTCAATAATCCATTTTTAAGAGCTAAGAGGAACAGCCTTGCCCTTATATTTTCTTTCAAAAATTTTATGATTTTATTTCACATTTAGGACCTTAATGCATTTTAAATTTGTTTTTATATGGTGTGAGGCATGGATCCTATTTTTTTTTTCCCCCTGTATATAGAAATCCAATTTTCCTTTGGTAAAATTCTATACCAGTTATAGCAGGTCAGCACCATTTTCCTTTTTAGAATTTCTCATTCTGGTGGAAAACACTGAGTGGGTGTTTTCATCAGAGAAGAACACCTTTAGCCTCCAAAAAAAAAAAAAAAAAAAACCCAAACTCATTGCCGTCAAGTTGATTTTGACTAACAACCCCTCCTTGGGTTTCCGAGGCAGTATCACTATGGGAGTAGATTGCCCAGCCTTCCTTCCAAGGAGTGGCTGGTGAGTTTGAACTGTCAGCCTTCTGGTTAGCAGTCAAATGCCTTAAGCACTATACCACCAGAGCTCCTAACTTTGGCCTACTGTGCCCCTTTTTGTTTTAAGGTGCTAAGGTTTTTAGTCTTAAATACAGCCAAGCCCTCTAGGTTACCTGCTGCACTGAGAAATTGGTAGGTAGTTTTTCATCAGTCCATCATGAACCTGCAGTCTCTTGACCCCTTTCCCTCAGCAGGAACTGGAAGTTTCTTCTTTCTAGACCATGTTGTTGTTCTTATGTGCCATGGAGTCAGCCCCTACTCATAGCAACCCCTCCTTGGGTTTCCGAGGTGGTATCACTACGGGAGTAGATTGCCCAACCTTCCTTCCAAGGAGTGGCTGCTGGGTTTGAACCACCAGCCTTCTGGTTAGCAGTCAAGTGCCGTAGGCACTACACTACCAGCGCTCCTTTAGACAATAGATCTGCCGTTATTATTTCTAGGAGTTTTACATATTCCATAGAGGAAAAGAGATATCTTTTTGACTCTACTGTGATTTACTCTCCTAAAAATAATTAAAACAACTTTCTGGTACCTCTGTCACCAGGTAGGGAAAGGAAAACCCAAGTTAAATATCCAGTGAGGCATTTGCTGTAACATGCTGTGTTGTTTCTTACCCTTTGGAATAGTTCATAACCTTTTTTTTTTTTTAAGTCAAGGTTATTACAAAGAGTTTGAGAATAGGCTCTTTCTAAGAAAACTAGATGTGCCCAAATACCAAATGTGTGGTGGCACAGTGGTTAAAGGACTCGACTTCTAACTGAAAGGTTAGAGATTCAAACCGACCAGCCACTCCATGCCAAGATGTGGCAGTCTGCTTCTGTAAAGACTACTGCCTTGGAAACCCTGTGGAATAGTTTTACTTCCTATAGTCACTATGAGACAAAATTAACTACACAACAATGGGTATTTTGGGTTATGTTTGTAAAGGTTCACAGATAAGCAAAGCCTTGGTGTCTATGAATCCTGGGTAAAAAAACACTTTAGAACAATTCTGAGTCCATGTTTCAGAGCAGGGAGTAGATCAGACACATAAAATGTGATGTCTCCAGACCAGTAGCTTCTGATTAAAATCATTTGGGGAGGTTTTAAAACTTCTGATGCCCAGGTTGTACCCAAGACCTTCTAATTAAGGATCTCTAGTGGTAGATCTGGAAGCTCTGGTAGGGTAGTGCCTAAGGCACTTGACTGCTAACCAGAAGTCTGGCTGTTCAAACCCATCAGCCACTCCTCGGAAGGAAGATTGAGCAATCTACTTCCGTAGTGATAGTGCCTTGGAAACCTAAGGAGGGGTCACTATGAGTTGGGGCCAACTCGATGGCACATAGCAACAACAACAACAATAACAGTGGTAGATCTCAGGAATCAATTTTTTTTTTTTTTTTTTTTTTAAAGCTTCCAAGTAATTTTAAAGTGCAGCCAAGTTTGGCAGATCAACATCACTCAAAACTAGCTGTTGGACCTTGGGAAGTCACTAAGTTTCCTTGTGGACCTTAGTTCTCTCAATGCAGAATGTTGATGTTATTACTACCTACTTTGAAGGGTTGTTTTGAAGAATTAAACAATTTCATATACTTAAATATCTTGGAACACTGTCTGTCCCACAGTATATACTAAATAAATTTATTAATAATTTAAATAGGAAAATTATAAATTAATAATTTAAATAGGAAAACCACCATCCTTCAAAATTTCTTTTGTGTCCACATTCAGCAATTGCTCCACAGCAATACCAACTGTTCATACTTGAGCCCTGTTCTATGAGGGTAGAGCAAGAAGAATGACATGTCTGTCTCATTGTTTCTGGGCTTAGGAAGTGTCAGTGCCTTACAATTTGTTGGTATGTTGCATCGGCTTCCTTAAATTTAGGAGTTTCCCATTCCAGCTTTTCCACATTCTTGGTCAAACTTTTGAGTTTTGGAGTTAGTTTGGTTTATAATCACTGTGCAATTTGTGCTGCGTTTTATTGGCAGTGCTTATTTAATCTCTTTTTCTCCAAGGACAACTCTGAGGTGCTTGACTGCTAACCAGAAGGCTGGCGGTTAAAACCCACCAGCCATGCCTAGGAAGGAAGGTTGGGCAATCTACTTCTGTAGTGATACTGCCTTGGGAATCCAAGGAGGGGTCACTATGAGTCTGACTCGATGGCAAATAACAACAACAACAACAACTCTGAGGCGTGGGAGGTCATCTGTGAGCCTCTGTTGACAAAGTTGTCTTTTACAGTGGACTTAGAACACTGATACGGAGTGGAATTATCTTTACAGACTGAACAATCAACTTTCCCAAAAATAAATACAGCCTGCAGCTTTATCTGAGACACTTTGATGTTCTTTTCTGTCATGCTTGTAAACATAAACCTCATGTTCTATTCTTCTAAGGGTACCTATCAGAGTCATGACACAAAGACTGTGGTTGTGTTCTCCTTAAAATTTTAAGCATGACTTGGAACTCTGTTTTCTGCACTAAGAATTTTAAAGAAGTAACAAGGGCATACAACTTGGTCATGCCCTAGCCAGAGGAGAAACATGGTTGAAATTAAAGATATGTAAGAAAGCTTGGCTTGTAATTATAAAATGAATTATATATAGCACATAATTCTCTAAACACTGTTTCCTTAGGCTATCAAGAAAGATTCTGTTGACACTCCATTACTATGGCTTTGGAAACTGTCAGTGACTAGAAATTTCAAATTTCAGGCTATTCTCTGACCCTTAAGGAAAAAGAGTTCTGAAATAAAACCAATGTTTTCTAAACACATTTGCACATAAACATTATTTGAGGAAATTTAAAAATATCTTATAATTATGCTGCATTTTTTATTTTGAGATATAATTTACATACAATCAAATATGTTAGATCCTAAGTATTCAGTTGGTGAGTCTAGATTTATTTACACTTCCTATTGCTATCACACAAAATAAGATGAAGTAGTTTGTTTTTTTTTTAAATCACTCTATGAACATTTTTTGTCTCTTTCTTCCTTTGTCTTGGATAAATATCTAGGAGTGAAATTGCTGGGTCATAGAGTAGATAAATAATGTATAATTTTATAAGTAGCTGCCAAATAGTGATTGTGTCATGTTATACTCCAATCAACAATCTAAGCATTTCTTGACTGGCTTCTTAAAGCTAAAAATATCTACTCTTTCACTCCCTTCAATTTACTGTTTAACATACTCTAAGCATTTGTGGATAGAATTTTGTATATTTATAATAGAATCCTTTTAGTTATTATAGGTCTATTCAGATTTACTACTTTTTTAAAGTTGGTTTTGGTAGTTTTTCTTTCTAGGAATTTGTTCATTCCCTCTAGGTATTCTAGTATGTTGTCATAGTCTATGTATTTTTTATGTGATGGTTAATGTTATGTGTCAACTTGGTTATGCCATGATTCTCAGTGATTGGCACCTCCCATTTTGTGATCTGATGTGAGCAGCCAATTAGTTGGAAGAGAGATTCCTTTAGGGTGTGGAATTCATTCATAGAATCAACAGATATTCTGGCAAAGCTCTCTCTTTCTTGATTTTGCATTTGTCTCATTGTCATCTGACCTCTAGTTCATAGGATGTGAGAAGACTTGAGCCTACCACCTGACCTGAAGATCAATTTTGTAGTGACCAGCTGGTGAATATTAGATTCAATAGGTCCTGTAACTCCATGAGTATGAAGCCAGCTTCCTGACCTTCAGACTTTGGGTTTGTCAGCCCCTGCAACCACATGAGTAAAGAGAAGCCTCCTGCCTGCCACCTGACCCATGGATTTGTAACTTGCCAACCTCCACAATTGTGTGAGCCATTTATTGGAACTAAATCTCTCTACATGTATTTATATACACACTTCACTGATTTTGCTCCTCCAGAGAATCCAACCTACAACATTTGGTACTAAAATTGGTTCTACAGGAACAAAATCTTAAGGATGAGTTCTCTAAATTGGTTCTTAACTCTGCATAGTCTTAAAAACACTAATAACTCTGTCTCCAGTAGGAAAAAGGGCACTGCTAATCCATAGCATCAGGCAGCAAAAGAAATACACAAAATGTCACAAACATTGGATCTAATACTTGTGAGAGACAAGGCTCTGGGTAAGTGTGCATTTGATACCTTTCAACTTTTTTTTTTTTTTTTTGTGAGACTGAAAAGTATAAATAAGCTGGTTGGTTGATCCTACTTTCTCTAGGCAAATTGAAGAAAGAAAGAAACTAGTTCAGAGCTTCAGAGTCACAGCTGAAGCACTGCACAAAAGACCTGAAAGTTGTTATTTGTACTCTAAAAGAAAGTCATATTTCTTGTAGAAACAGGGCTGATATTGCCAGATACAAAACACAATCTCATCCTAAAAGTGGCTTAATTACAATAACTATTGAATTCCTAGTGTCAAATGGTATCTGAAATTAAAGTGAGGGCATTGATTGGGAGGAAATGGGATCCTGCAACTTGGGAAGGGGAACATCTGGGCAGAAAATCAGGAAGCTGGGGACACTGAGCCCCTAAATTCTGTTGAATCATACCTGCCAACAGAATCAGCCTTCTCACTACTATCTGAAAAGATTACTCCAGCCTTGTTTGCTCAGCCACCCTCCCCTGTAGAACCATCCCTCCCATCCCCATCTAATGACATTTGCCCAGCTGTGTCTGAGGGTCCTTGTTTGAAATATTGCCTGGGGCAGAGCCTGGGGGATAGCCTGGGACATCACAAAAGGCAGATGCCTCACAAGACATTGCTGAATTCCCACAGGACACCACCATCACCCACTTGTAATTCTAGACTTATAACAAGATTTAAGTCCCACTAAGCCCCAAGAGGGAGCTCTGGTAGCATAGTGGCTAAGGCACTTGACTGCTAACCAGAAGGCTGGTGGTTCAAACCCACCAGCCACTCCTCAGAAGGAAGATGGGGCAATCTACTTCCGTAGTGATACTGCCTCAGAAACCCAAGGAGGGGTCACTATGAGTCGGGTCCAACTCAATGGCACATAACAACAAAAACAAGCCCCAAGAAGTGAAGTACAGAGTATGTCCCAGGAGGAGGAACATTACAGTCCAAAAGAACTGCTTGATTTTTCTAATATATACAAACAAAAGCCTGTGGAATATGTTTGTGATGCCTAATAAGGGTGTGGGATAATGGTGCAAGAAAAATAAAGTTGCAACAGTCTGGGTTTATTGATGGGGCCCATAAGCACAGATTCTTTAGAAAACAAAACCACAACCACTGCCGTGGAGTCAGATCCAACTCATAGCAACCCCTTTTGGGTTTCTGAGGTGGTATCACTATGGAAGATTGCCCAACCTTCCTGCTGGAGAGTGGCTGGTGTGTTTGAACCGCCAGACTTCTGGTTAGCAGTCAAATGCCTTAGGCACTATGCCACCAGTGTTTTATCTCAAGAGGTTAGAAAAGGATCTAATGATTTATTTTGTTGATTGTCTGAAACATGCACTAAGAGATGACCTACACTAAATCAAGTTGAAATGCTGTAGTATACTGTAGAAGAAAGCATCCTAAGAAAGCTTAGGGAAATTGCAACTTAGAATCAATTTATCAAGTTGGATCCACAGACCCACCCAGGGAGTACTACAGGACACATCTTTCACCACAACTGTGAGGAACAAATTTGTGAAGGGTACCTCAGCATTATTGAAGATTGCTATGGGTCGTATTTTACAGTGGTAACTGGACTAGTTGAATTAAGACACACAATTATAATGGGGCTGATTATACCTTGGGGTGCTAAAGATAAGGGGAGTGTGGTTACACAATGGACAGCAGAGTCAAAGCAGTAATCAAAATATTCGGATTCACATGGAGTTATGGCATTGGCCACTTAGTTATGGTGTCTCTAGAAGTGAAATAGATGGGAAATCTGTTAAATACTTACTTGATTTGTACAAGTGGAAGAATTCTAGGTCAAGTGAATGGCAGCTTAAGTTGAATAGCCAGAATGGAGAGTCATGGTTTCTCAATCAATTCTCAAACTTGAGCTAATTTACAGACCCATAAACCCTTTAATAGGAGCTCTGGTAGCGGCATATGACTGCTAACCAGAACGCTGGAGGTTCAAACCCACCAGCCACTCCTTGGAAAGAAGTTTGGGCAAGCTACTTCCATAGTGATACCCACCGCAGAAACCCAAGGAGGGGTCGCCATGAGTTGGATATGACTCAACAGCAGTAGGTTTTAACCCATTTAATAAAGGGGAGACCATGTTCCTTTGAGGAAGGATCCCACTACACTGCCCAAAATTTATATTATTAATCTTTCTTCTAGCCTCCCCCAAAGAGATCTATGGACTTTTACAAAAATTAGCATTCATTGGGAAAAAGGAAGTTTCAGGGATTACTGGACATTGGCTCTGAACTGAAACTAACTCCAGGACATCCAAGCATCACTGTAGTGGTTTTCCCAGTTCCAGGTGCATAATTCGGTAAGACATATTCATTAATGGCAAAGTTCTGACACTGGATCCCTGACATGTGGAATAAGGATAATTATGGTAGGAAAGGCCATGCAGAAGTCATTAAAATTGCCTCTACCAAGGAAAAAAAATGAACCAGGAGCAATTTCTGGAGTGATTTCAGATATTAATATTGCCATGAAGGGCCTGAAGGATGCAAGGTTGGTGATTCCCTCTACATCCCTGTTCAACTTGCCTCTTCGGCCTGAGCAAAAAATAGATGAATCTTAGAGAATGACAGCAGATTTACCTAGATGGTGACTCCAATTGCAGCTGCTGTTCTAGATGTGATTTCATTGCTTGAGCAAATTAATGCATTTCCTGATACATGGTATACAGCTATTTATCTGGACAATGCCTTTTTCTCCATACCTGTTTTGAAGTACCACCAAAAGCAGTTTGCCTTCAGCTGGCTAGACCTGCAATATATCTTCATAGTCTTATCTCAGGCTCCAACTCTTGTCATAATTTAATCTTAAGGTATTTTATTGCCTTTTCCTTCAATGCATTGATGACATTATGTTAATTGGACCTAGTTAGAAGGAAGTATCAATGACTATAGACTCATTGATAAGACATTTTTGCTAGAGGGTGGAAAATTAAACCAACAGACATTCAGACCCTTTCCATCTCAGTGAAATTTCTGGGAGTCTGGGGCATGTTAACACCTTCCCTCTAAAGTGAAGGATAAGTTGTTTCATCTGGCCCCTTCTATAACTAAAAAGGAGGCATAGCACCTGATGGGCATCTTTGAATTTTGGAGAGAGCATATCTGTCATTGAGATGTGCTACTCTGGCTTATTTATCAAGTGACTTGAAAATCTGCTAGTTTTGAGTGGGCACAGAGCAAGAGACAGATCTCCAACAGATGCTGGCTGCTGTGCAAGCTGCTCTGCCTTTTGCATCATATGATCCAGCTGATCCAATGGTGTTTGAAATGCCAATAGCAGATAGAGATGAAATTTGGAATCATTGGCAGGCCCCTATTAGTGAATTATAGCACAGACCATTAGGATTTTGTAACAAAGCTCTACTGTTCTCTGCAGATAACAATTTTCCTTTTGAGAAAGTGTTTTTGGATTGTTACTGGGCCTTAGTAGAGACTGAAGGGTTAACTATGGACCACTGAGTTACCACGTGGCCTGAGCTACCCATCATGAACTGGGTGTTGTCTGACCTATAGAGTCATAAAGTCAGATGTGCACATCAGCACTCTACCATTAAATGGAAGTGGTATATAGGAGATTGGGCTTAAACAGGACCTGAAGGCACCAGTAGGTTGTATGAGGAAGTGACCCAAATGCCCATCGTTCCCACTTTTGTCGCATTACCTTCACTCTCCTAGTTTGTACCCATGACCTCATGGGGAGTTTCTTATGATCACTTGACTGAGGAAGAGAGAACTTGTGCTTGGTTTACAGATAATTTGTGATTTTTGCAGGCAGCACTTGCTAGTGGACAGAAGCAGCACTGAAACTCCTTTCTGGGGCCTCCCTGAAGGACAGTGGTGAAGGGAAATTCTCACAGTGAGCAGAATCTTGAGAAGTGCATCTTATGTTCATTTTGCTTGGAAGGACAAATGGCCAGGTGTGAAATTGTATGCCAATTCGTGGGCTGTGGTCAATGGTTTGGCTGGATAGTCAGGGACTTAAAAGAATCATGACTGGAAAATTGTTGACAAAGAGGTGTAAAGAAGAGATATGTGGCTAGACCTCTCTAAATGGGCCAAGGAAGTGAAGATATTTGTGTTTCATGTGAGTGCTCACCAAAGCTTTAACTAAGCAGAGGAAAATTTTTAACAATCAAGTGGATAGGATGATGTTTTGTGGATACCAGTCAGCCTCTTTTCCTAGCCATTCCTGCCATTGCCCAATGGACTCATGAACAAAGCAGCCATGGTGGTAAGGATGGAAGTTATATATGGCCTCAGCAACACGGACTTCCACTCACCAAAACTAACTTGGTTGTAGCCACTGCTGAGTGTCCAATCTGCAGCAAAGACAAACAGAGTCACTGAAATGGCACCACTCATTGGGGCTATCAGTCAGCAACTTGGTGGAGAATTTATTACATTGGACGACTTCTATCATGGAAGAGTAGCATTGTATTCCTCCTGGGATGGACACTCTGAATATGGATTTTCCTTCTTTGCTTGCAATACTTCTGCCCAAACTACCGTCTGTGAACTTAGAGAATACCTTATCCACCATCATTATGTCCCACACAGCATTGCCTTGAATGAAGGAACTCACTTCACAGCAACTCAAGTGCAAAGAAATGAGACTATGCTCATTGAATTCACCGGTCTTAAGCAGCTGGCTTGATAGAACAGTGGAATGGCCTTTTAAAGACACAGTCATGGTGCTAGCTAAGTAGTAATACTTTGCAAGGCTGGGACAATGTTCTTCAGGAGGCTACATATGCTCTGAAGCAACATCCTATACATGTTGCAGTTTCTCCCACAGCCAGGATGTACAGGTCCAGGAGTCAAATGGTGGAAATGGGAGTTGCATCACTCACTATTACCCCTAGTGACCCACTCACAAAATTTTTATTTATTTATTTATTTATTTTTATTAGGATTTGGGTGAAGATTTACAGAGTAAATTCACTTTTCATACAGCAGTTCACATATATTTTGTCTCATGTCATTGACCAAA
>NW_006921745.1:6810132-6819269 GCF_000298275.1 Orycteropus afer afer | reverse complement strand
TTGCTGTTGTTTTAGTATATGCTGAGTATTTGTGCTTGTCCTCTTTTCTATTGTGATGCTACTCACAAAATTTTTGCTTCTTGTCCCCATGACCCAATGCTCTGGAGGTCTAGAGGTCTTAGTTCTAAAGGGAGGAATATTCTCACCTGGAAACACAACACTGATTCCATTGAACTGGAAGTTAAGAATGCCACCCAGCCACTTTGAGGTCTTTATAGGCAAAGAAGGAAGTTTACATATTGGCTAGTGTGATTGATCCTTATTACCAAGGGGAAATCTGATTGATATTATGAAATGAAAGGCTAGAGGTCTGGAGCTCTGGAGATGTAGTGGTTAAGGTATTTGGCTACTAAGCAAAAGGTCAGTGGTTCAAATCCACTACCTGCTCCAGGAAAGAAAGTTGAGGTGGTCTGCTTCCATAAAGATTTACAGCCTCAGAAAATCAATTGGGGGTTGCTATGAGATGGAATTGACTTGATGGCAGTGAGTTTTGTTTAGTTTAATGGAGGAAGAGTGTGACTGGAATACAGGTGATCCCTTAGGACATCTTTTAATACTACCACACACTATGATTAATGTCAATAGAAAACAATAACACCCCAATTTCAACAAGACCCAACCCTTTTATTCCCCTCAGAAATGAAAGTTGGGATCATTTCACCAGGCAAAGAACAACAATCAGCTGAAACCCTTCACTTCCTAAGGGTAAAAGGAATATGGAATGGGTGGTGGAACAAAGTATGACCACATGACTAGTTGCCGAAACAAACACTGCAATCGTTATGAGTATTTCTTCCTAGTTTTGAGAAAAAAACAGGCTCTTGATAGTGTCCTCATAACAATTAGGCGTTCTTCATTGCATCGCCCCCCCGATTTTCTTCATACAAATTGGTGTCGAGAGATTTGTTTTGTAACTAACTGATACTGTTTTCTATTGACTAAATTCTACTTTCTTGTTTTTCCAGTGTTATGTACATCCATAATTTTAGTGTTAATCTTCTGGATTTCTAATTGCTGTTTTTGTACAGTTTCTAATCATCTGTTTATTTTGTCATTTTGCTCTTGTATTGCTTTCTTGAATTCATCTGAGGTATTGTCTGTGTTTTACTTGAGGTTTGCTTGGACTGTTGGAAGGATATATTTATATACTTATTATATATGATTGTTTGTCGGTAAAACTGTTAACATGTATATTGGGTAACCAAAAGAATGAAATGAATAAATTGTTTATATATGATATATACCTTTCTTCTTCAGGAAGATTTCCTGGGTTTTTATTTTGGTCACTTGCTCACACCATCTTTTCCTGTTTCTTTGCTTGATTTGAAGTTGTCTGTTGTCTCCTAGACATTTTGGTGTTGTGTTACTATTTTTTAATTATATGTTAGTTCGTTTCACTTTCTTTTTTTGCTTTGCTTTGTTTTATTATATCTGGGCAGGCAGGGAAGGTGTGAGTTTTTTGTCACTAGTTTGGCAGCACTGGGACTCTCCCCACCTGTCTCAGGGTGAGTGTAGTAACTGGTGGGAATGTATGCATGGGTCTGTGTTTGCTGGTCCTGGAGAATAGCTGTGGGCTGTGTGAGCAGGTATTCTCCACTGTCTGTCACTGATCCAGTGGTATAGGAGGGGGTGGTGGCACTTGCCCACTGGGTGGGATGGTAGGTGGTAGGTATAATTGGTATGGCTAATTAGTTGACTAGTGGGGAAGCAATGCCCAACTCCCATTGGATGGGGGAGGAAAAAAAAATGAAGGGATGAGAAAAACGATGGGTAAAAAAAGAAGAGGCAGAGAGAAAAATAAAGAAAAAGTGAAAAAATGAAAAAGAGAAAAGGGGGGCTGATGCAGCTATGATTGACTGACAGCTGTGACAGCAGGCAGCTGTCATGTGATCTGCAGAAGTATGTATTTGCCAGGAGCCTCCAGTGCAGTCTGCACATTTGTGCATCTTTGATAGAGGATGCCATGTGGGTGTATGTCTTGCAATCTGTGAGAGCAAGACCTGTCAGTCACATGGGTGCTGGTGTAGAGAGTTCAAAGACATTTGTCTCTGTCTGATTTGGGCATGGTGCAGCAAGTGGCTGCTGGTGGGGGGAGACAGCCTGAATGAACTGGTAGGTGGGGAGTTTCTGGGGGGCATCCCTAGCCACCAGGTTGGTTTGAGCAGGAAGAGGGCTCACCCCTGGTCACCAGGAAGGTGTGGTGTGGAAAGTGGGAGAGTGCACCTCTCTGGTTGCCATTAACTGGCATGGACCTGGAGCACTGCTGGTTGAGCACAACAAATTATCCAGTTCCTTCCCAGACTTAATGAAGTTGTGGGTTGCCTGGAGTCCACCATCTCCAACTGTCACTCCACAGGCCTTCCCCTTTGTGTAGGCCCTCAACTCAAACAACTATTATTCACCAAAAGTGAGCTATTTCATACCCCTTCACAGGCTCCCTCCTAGTTGTGGTAGCCAATGCCACTGGGATTCCTGGTCATTTCCCTGCATTTTTCTCTACCAGATCCAGCTCTTATTCTGCTTACCTTGTTTGTCAGTCTTCCAGGTCATGCCAAGGTGTTCGATGTACATGTTGGGACACATTTTCAGTGCTCTGTCAGTCATTTTACAACTCTGCTTTACTGTCCACTTCTTGTTTGCATGAAACCCAAGGTCAGTTAGAGGTGTGAGCTGATGGATTTCTTAGATCTTCCCTGAGAATATGCACTAACCTGTGCATGCATATGGCCTTCTAAATTCCTGGGAACATATTAGAACTTTGTAGAGCCCCTTGTGGAGACATTTACTTTCCCAGATTTTCTTTTCTTTTTCTTTTTTTTGGTCAGCTTGTTGTTTGCCCCATCTGTTTTTGTTACCCAAAGTAGCTACCATGTTTGACAATTACCAGTTATTGTTTCAACATACATCCTGAGGGAAAAAGGTTGTTTGCATTAAGTAAGGTCTGAGTCAGGTCAAGAAAAGGTACCCTCTAAGTCAAATCATGACAGTAGGTGCTACTGCTCTCCCCAGAAGCTGGCAGGCTGCTGGTATTCAATGTGATTTTAGGCTATTGGATTTCAAGGCTACATGGTTCTGAGAGGAGGATGGGTATAAGATACAAAACTCTGTCTTTTTACCAAGATACAGTCATTATTTTTTCTTGAATAAATGCTCTTTAAATTATTGCAAGAATTTGGTTAATTCCAGGGTTTTGAAAAAATTTATTTTGACAATTTTTGCCAGTGATTTTATTGCTTTTAAGAGGAAAAGGATTTTCACTGTACATAAATTACATTTCAATAAAATGTATTAAAAAAAAAAAAGAGGAAAAGGATTCTTGGAGGTTCTTATTCAATCTTTTCTGGTGACATCACTTTAAATTAATTCACCTTTCAACCTAATCTCAAAAATACATAGACTTTGAGATCAGAAGACCTGTAGGCCAATGGTGGTTTAGTACTACAACAGTTGGTGACCTTGGAAAAGTTACTTAACCTTTCAGAAACTCAACTTTTTTCCTGTTAAATGAAGCTTGTGAATATAACTCCATTGCAGGATGCATGGGAATATTAAGTGACATGAGGTTGCAATACAAACTCTAAATGCTTTACACACACACACAAACACACACATATATATATGTTGTTGTTTTTGTTATGTGTTGTCGAGTTGGACTCAACCCATAGCAACCCCTCCTTGGGTTTCTGAGGAGGTATCATTATGGAAGTAGATTGCCTGACATTCCTTCCGAGTGGCTGGTGTGTTTGAACTGCCAGCCTTCTGGTTAACAGTCACTACCAGAACTGAGTATGTATAAGCTATTTATTTTTCTAACTTACATTTCAAGATCAGTTCAATAACAAAAACATTCTTTAATATTTTCTTCTGTGTCTCAAGATCCTATATATCTGACCTCCTCTTCTTGACCCCCATAGTTTTCATAATCAAGCCTTTTCTTTTTGTCCTCTGTGATGGACAGACTTCAGGGTGACCGTCATCATTCCTATTTGCTAGTGTTCATGCATTTGGGTAATCGCTTCCTTTTCAATGTAGTTGGGATCACTTGATTTGCTTCTAACCAATAGAATATAGCAAAATAATGGGTATCACTTCCAGGCTGATGTTACTTTATATAAAATTCTGTCTTACTAGTAGCCTTGCTCTATTTCTCCTTTGTTTCTTTGAAGGGGCACATTTCTATCTTGTGAGAAAGTGTGGAGAAGGTCACATGGCAAAGAACTGTAGAGGCCTCCAGGAGCTGAGATCAGCCTCTGGCCAAGTTCTTACAAGTCAGTATCTTCATTTTTATAGCTGCAAGGAAATGGATACTACCAAGAACATGAATGGGTTTGGAAGCAGATTGAACATTAGAAGGCTCTAGAGGACATCTGACCCTTGACTAACACTTGATTGTAGCTTGTAGAGGACTCAGCTAAGGTGTCCCCTATATAAACTGTGACTAATAAATATGGAGGGTTTTAAGCCACTAAGTTTGTGGTAATTTGTTACATAGCAATTGAAAACTAATACACCTACTTCTCACTTATTGATCATCTTATTATCTGACATTTCTCATTTACAACAACAGAAAAAGGTCTACTTAAATCACCGTAAAGCCAGGTAAGGACTCATGTTTTGAGTGAGGGGGTACCTTCCTCCTGAGCTCCAAGACCTTGATCACCCCCATATAATGCCTCTCCCTTATCTTGGATGTGAATAAAGTCAAAAGAAAGAAAAAGTCTGGACACTGGGGGCTTTGGGCCATTAACCTACACATGTGCCCCATGGACTTCCCAAATTCTGTCTGGGCTCACAGGCTGATGGCTGCCCTGCCATTCAAATGCAGCTGTGACTTTGAGTTGTGAGTCTGTGACAAGATGGCAGAAGGGCACATTTAGGATATGCAGTGGTCACTTTGCTGCAGACACTGAGATTCTCAATTGCACACTTAAGGGTGCTGGGGCCAACAAGTGGTAGTCCTTGGTGAATGGGCATTTCTGTGGAGAGCAAGACTCTGTGTGAGTCAAGATGGGGCAGGCCCTCTCCTGGCTGCAAATCATGGCACAAAGACTAGCAACCTCCAGATGGTGGATGGCTACAGGGAACAGAGCAGCCCCATGAGGTTGCTTCTGAAATTACTTCTGAGGTCTGAGGAGCATTTGGCTGCTGAAGTTTCCATCATGCCAATTTTGCATAACAACTTGGTCTTTGGAACCTAACCTTGTGAATAAGTGAGGAGTTGGTGGGTTACTCATTATTCAGATCCCCAGAAAGTAATCCATTAAATCAAATCTTTGATCAAATTAGTTTATGAAATGACACATGCAGTCTTTTGGAAATTCATAAATCACTACATCGATGGCATTAAGAGATCCTGTAGAAAATAATCTCATTTAATGTTATAGAACTCATGGATACCCACCCTTGTTGTTGTTGTTATTATTACCTGTTATTAGAGTTGGCCCCTAACTCATTATGACCCCATGTACAATGCCAGCTCTAACTGTCTACATGGCACCTTTGCAAATGTTAATTTTATGTGTGTCAACTTGTGTAGGCTATCATGCCTAGTTGTTTGGTCAAATCCTAGTCTAGATGTTGCTGTGCATGTATTCTGTAGATGTGATTAACATTTATAGTCAATTGAGTTTAAGTAAAAATTACCCTTAACATGGGTGGACTTCACCCAACCATCTGA
This sequence comes from Orycteropus afer afer, assembly GCF_000298275.1. NCBI lineage: Eukaryota > Metazoa > Chordata > Mammalia > Tubulidentata > Orycteropodidae > Orycteropus > Orycteropus afer. The sequence continues at coordinate 6,813,592 of NW_006921745.1, read as the reverse complement.
AAGCTTTAAGAGCAAAAACTTAGGCTTCCTGGGGAAGAAGAAATTCTTCCTCAGGATAGTAACAGATATGTTGCATGAGTTTTCAGCTTGCAGGTCTGCCCTACATTTTTTTTTTTTTGTTTTGTTTAATCTTTTCAGCTCCCCTAGTTGTGTGATCCAATTCCTTAAGGTAAATCTCAGACTGTCAGATTCAGATGGAGGAGGAATGATGATCCTTTCTCTGAGAAAAAGGTTTCGAGTTGCTAAGATTTGTCTGATCCCTATCCCTCCAATATGAAAAAGGCATCAGAATACAGTATGGAATGTAGGTTGTAGTCCTGCTGGAGAAACAATGAAAAGATAGGAGACTACCTCATCCTTCTTGGGCAAATCACAGAACTCCCTCTACCCCTTCCATAAGGTTGGGCAGCAACATCCCCTATTCACAGACTTTCCAAGGAACCTGATGCAGGCTCCTCAGTCTCCCGGGAGGCCTGGCTGTGGGAATACTAAATGGCCCCATATCCCACATGGTTCCTTACCATACCAGGGAACATCAGACATGGATCTCCAGCAGTATATGAGTATCAGCAGGCATCCATTAATGCCTTCCCTGAGCTGGTGTGGAGAAAGGCTATGTACCCACACCAAGGAACACATCATTATTGCAACTGTCTGATGGAGACAGGGTCACTGCCTCCCCAGCTGTCTGGAATATGATTGCTCCTAGTTCTCACAAACAGTTATCTCCTGGGAGGCCATCCGTGCTCCCACAAATGACAAATCTTCCCTGAAGGCAGCAGAAACAAACACATCTGAAGAACCATCATTTCATTGCCCTTGTACCAGCATCACTGTTGTGGGCTCTACTGTCTGCACTTCCACACTCAAGGCAGCTGTGCACAAGGGCACAAACTCCAGGTGGGGTTGGTTTTGTCCTACTGCAGGTGCCATTCATTTCTATTCCATATCCCTCTCTTGGTCCTATCACTTGGCCATTGAGCATGGAAATAATATAATTAGATGTCAGTTTGCTATCTGGGTGGCAGAGACTTCTCCCGAAGCTGCTGATTGTTGTCTGTGAGGTAAAGGAATACTATGAGCCAAACCTGAGCATGCACAGGGCCTTTGAGCCAGCACATTGTCTGCTTTGTCTTTGTGATGACTTAGCAGCAAGAACTGGGGCCCACGCTGGGTTTAAGGGAGAGACCTTAACAACTTTATTTTTCTGGCAAGAACATCCATAGCTTTCATATATTCTCTAATTACTAGTTACTGAGATTTTTTCTAGGCACCGTCCTAAGCACTTTACATACGTTTATATCATTGAATTCGTATAATAACCTACTGAGGTAGGCATTACTATTACATTCATTCTACAGATGAGTTAATTAAGGTTTGGAGATAGGAACTTGTTCAATGTCATACACTGAGAAAGTAGAAAGCCAAGATTCAGACTCAAGTTGTACCACAAGATTTATAGTTTTAGGTTTGACATTTAAGTCTTTGATCCATCTAAAGTTATTTTTTGTGTACGTTGTGAGTGATATGGACTTTCCCTCATTTTTCTGCAAATGGATATCCAGTTTTGCCAGCATTTTTTAAAGAGACCACCTCTTGCCCATTTAATGGATTTCAGCCCTTTGTCAAAAATAAGCTGACCATAGGTTGATGGATCTATTTTTGGGTTCTCAATTCTGTTCCAGCTTGTGTATGTGTCTGTCATTGTAACAGTACCAGACTGTTTTAACTACTGTGGCTATATAGCAGATTTTGAGATCTGGGAGTGTGAGACCTCCTACTTTGTTGTTGTTCTTCAATAGTGTTTGCTTATTATCTGAGGTCTCTTTCCTTTCTATATAAAATTAGTGCTTGGTTTTTTGATATCCTTAAAGAATGTTGATGGAATCTGGATTGGGATTGCATTGAATGTATAGATTGCTTTGGGTTGTATTGACATTTTCACAATGTTCAATCTTGCTATCCACAAGCCTGGTATGTTCTTCCGTTTATGTAGATCTCTTATGGTTTCTTGAAGTAGTGTTTTGTAGTCAATTTTGTATATGTCTTTTCTGTCCCTGGTAAGATTTATTCCCAAGTATTTTATTTTTTTGGTAGCTACTGTAAATGGAATTGATCCATCCTTATTTCCTTTTCAACAGTCTCTTTGTTGGTGCATAGGAATTAGTGTGTTGATCTTGTATCCTATCACTACGGTAAATCTCTCAATTAGTTCTTTTGTTTTGTTTTTGCTGAGTCTCTTGGGTTTTCTATGTATAGGATCCTATCATCAGCAAATAGAGATAGTTTTACTTCTTTCTTACCAATTTGGATGCCTTTGATTTCCCTTTCTTGCCTTATTGCCCTGGCTAGGACTTCCAATACAATGTTAAAAGGTTTTTGTGAATTTGATTATGATATCTCTTATTGATTTTCTTTGAGGTCTATCCTGTTTGGGGTTCTTTGGACTTCCTGAATGGATGTATACTCATCTTTCATCATATCAGGAAATTCTCTTCCAACAACTCTAAAACAATATTTTCTGTGGTTTTTATTGTCTCCTCCTGTTCTGAAATTCAGATTACATGTAGATTATTCCTTCTGATGGTATCCCACATGATTTTTAGGTTTTTTTCATTTTGTCTCAATCTTTTTTCTAATTGATCCCTTTCCAAAGAAATATTCAGATATTTGTCTTCAATCTCAATAATTTTATCTACCATTGATTCAATTCTACTCCTTTGCCCTTTCAATGTGTTATTCATTTCTGAAAATGTAGTATTAATGTTCTGGATTTCTATCTGTAGATTTTGTATCATCTCTACTTTTTCATTTATTTGGTCATTTTGTTCTTGTTTTTGTCTTCCAAAATTGTTTTAAGGTTTTGTCTATGTTTTCCTTAATTTTGTCAGTCTTTTCCTTAACCTGCCTTTCAATCCGTTGAAGCTACCTAAATATAATTCTTTTGAATTCCTTATCAGGGAGTTCTATGCTACTTCTTTTTCAGGAATGTGTTCTGGCTCTGGATCCTGGTCCCTTTTTTCTACTGCTTTATCTTGCTTCTTTGTGTGGACTGTCTTGGTCTGTTTTCTCTGAGCCACTGTGACATTTTTGTGTTTATATTTAATTGGAGATTTTATGTTGGTGGGACTTGCCCACAATTTTCATATTCTTTGTTTTGTTTGGATGTTATGTGAGTAAGCAGGGTATTGTGCTCCTCTATTTTTCAGTTGGCAGCCCTCATGCACTCACCACCCATTTTCCTTTCCAGTCATCAGCCTCCCTTATTTTTGTGCTGTCCTTGGCAGCAAAGCCTATTTTTAGGTCTCGGAATCTGAATGAGAATGTTGTCACTTTATTTATTTATTTATTTTTTTAATTAGGATTTGGGTGAAGATCTACAGAGTAAATTCACTTTTCATACAGCAGTTCACATATACTTTGTCTCATGTCATTGACCAAAATTTACAATGCAGCAGCT
>NW_006921745.1:6799927-6803947 GCF_000298275.1 Orycteropus afer afer | reverse complement strand
GTAGGAGGTGGAACAATATTTTGTATAGTATGTTATGCCAATTGAGCTTGATGTCCCCTGCGACTATGGTCCCAAGCCCGCAGGTTCAACTACTCGGTTCCTCTGGGTAGCTGGCTGTGACCAAGCAGTGACCACAAACTTGCCCCTTGTTGAATGCTGTCACTTTAAATGTCCAAAATAGCCACTGCTTGTAAACCTTCAAAATGGGTGTATCCTCCTGACAGCCAAAAGTCCACAGCTCAGTTTGTCTCCTTCTTTGCTGTTTCTCTTTTTCGTCATCAACCATCAGCACAGTGGTCCATGTAACCCTTGGTGAGAAGGGCCAATTTTTAAGTTAATTCTCAGATCCTAACACCACTTGGAAATATTCAAGCTGCCCATCCCATCAAGATAGCTAACAGTCCACAGCTCCATTTCTCTCCTTACTTGCTGTTTCCATTCACATTCTTCTACTAGTTGGTGTTTAACCCACTTCTGTATTCTTCCTTTCAAACCCCAGGGCTCCAGGATTATCTTCTGCATCTGTGTCAATTGGTTTCTCTTTTCTTTGTTAAAGAGGGCCTGTGTAGCTTGTCTGCCTTTTCTGCCATCTTATCAGAAGTCCATAGACTCATTTTGGAGGGAGGCATATTATGAGTGGGCCTTGATGCTACAGTGGCTTCCTTTATGCTGATGGAAACTGGCAGTTTAGAATCTGAGGTTCTTGGTTTTAGTGTTCTCATCCCATAGTCCTGAGTGGTGCTTGGGCATTTTACCTTCCAAGATGTTTGCCATTCCTGATTAGTTTTCCCAGGCTCTTTCTGAGGCATGGAAAATTTAGAAGGCTAGGCTTTGACATCTTGAAGAGTGAAATAATGAGCAACTCCTCTTGTTTGTGGAGTGTCATGCTGCCATCTTTGGAAATGTCATGTCACCTTTGGGAAGGCCCACAGTAGCCCTAAATGTCAGAAGAGACCGACCCCTCACAACTGTCATACTGCCATACCCCCAAGTGCTCACTTGCACCCCTTCAGAAGAGGCCTGAGGGAAGAGCTGGGCCTTTTTATAATCTTCTCTGTTGGTCTTTCCTGGCTGGTGAGGAAGATGCTTCTCCTGGAAACAGACACATTTGGCTACAGCAAAGTATGCAAAATAATTACTGTCCTCTTTAAGGTATTATCAGATGCCTCATAATTGAAAAGTGATTGCCAAATTATTTTTTAAAAGCATTTAGTGAAAAGGATGGTTTTTAAATAGATTGTTAAGAACCTGAAATTTGACCTTAGATGAAATTAGGTTAAATCTCAGCTCTCTCATTTATAGAAGAGAGACAACCTTGGGCATATTACATCACTGTCTGATCTTCACTTTCCTTCATCTATAAAGTGGAGACAGTAATATCTTCTCTGTACGTTTACTGAGAGGAGCTTTGTTGTGTAGTACTTAAGGCAAATGACTGCTAACCAGAATGTTCAAACTCACCAGCCAGTCCAAGGAAGGAAGATGGGGCAATCTACTTCCATAAAGATTTACCACCTCAGAAACTCAGTAGGGGTTGCTATGAGTTAGAATCGACTCAATGGCAGTGAGTCTGGTTTTTGTTTTGAAGATTATTGAAGGAACTCTGTTGGCACAATGGTTAAAGCACTGGGTTGCTAAAAAAAAAAAAAAAGTTGGTGGTTCAAATCAACCAGCTGCTCAGTGGGAGAAAGATGAGACCTTCTGCTTCTGTAAAGATTTGCAGCCTTGGAAACACTGTGGGGGCAGTTCTGCCCTGCCCTATAAGGTCTCTATGAGTCAGAATTGACTCAATGGCAATGGATATTGGGTGGGTAAGATTACTGTATGGCTTGTATAACACATGCCACTAATTATGTTTAATACATAGTGCCATGGATTGAATTGTGTCCCCTCCAAAATATGTGTCAACTTGCCTAGATCATGATTCCAGTATTGTGTGGTTGTCCTCCATTTTGTGATCTGATATACTGCACACCTATGTGTTACAGATCCTAATCTCTGCCTGCCATTAACGAGGCAGGATTTGGTTATGGTAAAGAGGATTAGATTGTTTGTTATGTTAATTAAGCAGGATTAAGGTGGGATGAAACACCATTAGTCAAGTTACAGGCTGATTTAATGTAAGGGGAATCTCCCTGGGGTGTGGCTTGCATCACCTTTTATGTTACAAGAGACAAAAGAACAGAGAAGTGAACAGAGAAGTAAACAGAGAAGTAAACAGAGAAGGAAGGACTTGAATATCATAAAGAAAGAACAAAGTAAACAGGAACAGAACATGTCATTTGGACCTGCACTGAGAACTTCATAGACTCAAGGGAAGATTAATGCCAAGACATGTATAGATTTCCAAGGAATGCTGGGCCCACAGATATTGAAAGGAGACAAGAACCTTCCCCCAGAGCCAAAAGAAAGAGAAAGCCTTCCCCTAGAGCCAACACTCTGTATTCAGATTTCTAGCCTAATGCATTTGACTGCTAACCAGAAGGCTGGTGGTACAAACCCACCAGTCACTCCTCAGAAGGAAGGTTGGCAATCTACTTCCATAGTGATACTGTCTCAGAAACCCAAGGAGGGGTCGCTATGAGTTGGATCTGACTTGACAGCAGTGTATTGCATTGTTGTGTTTGTAATCTGTGAGCGGGAGCTCTGGTGGTGTAGTGTCTAAAGCATTTGACTGCTAATCAGAAGGGTGGTGGTTCAAACCCACTAGTCAGCTCCTCCGAAGGAGGCAATCTACTTTCACAGTGACATCATCTTGGAAACCCAAGGAGGGGCTGTTATGAGTATGATCCAACTCTACGGCAGTGAGTTTGGTTTGGTTTTGGAATCTGTGAGAGAATAACTTTCTATTTGTTAAAGCCATCTACTTATAGTATTTCTGTTTTAGCAGCACTAAATAACTAAAACACATGGTAAGCATTTAATAAAATATTCTGATAATAAAAGTTTAGCAGGAACTTAAGTTGATGGCACACACACACACACACAGTAACTAAATGATGGAGTCCTGTTAGATTTAAACTATAAATAAAGAATTAAGATCACCAGTGTGTTAGGCTGTGGCTGTAATGGACCTTGACTTATTCATATCTCCTTGTGTCCATATCCTTGGGTAGTTCTCACCTACACTGACTCTGGGTTTGTCCATGTGAACTGTTTGGCCAATGAGATAAGAGCATATCTGATCCAACTGGAGACTGGAAATTGTTTATGAATTAGGGATTTCCCTTTCTTGTGGTCCTTGTAAACCTCTTAAGTAGTCATGTGAATGATCCTAGAATCGCCTGATGGAGGAAGAGAGGTCACATGCAGAAAAAATGAGCTGTCTCAGTAGATGTCATTCTAAACCTCCAACTCTCAATTGATCCGACAACTGATTTCATATGCATTAGTGAAACCAGCAGAAAAACCAACCAGTTGAACCTAGTCCCAATTATGAACTAAATATGTAGTTACTATGTTCAGCCACCAAAGTTTTGGTTAGTTTATTATGCAGCTATTGATATTTGATACACAAACTCTTCAGAATCTGACAGCATTAGTACAACCTAAGAAAGGAATAGATTTGGTCTTTTCTCCCCTTGGTCTAGAAACATAAGGAGTCCTTGTGTCTACACCATAAGATTTTGCAGAGCAAGCAACCTGGACCTTGTTGGGACAAGAGAAATCCATCAAGCATCTATCTGTCTGTGCTCATTCAACCTCCCAACTGAGTCTGAACATTACTGGGGCCTGGATCATCAGGTCCAGCCTGAATTAGAAATCATCAAAGGAATGATTGATTAATACTCAGCTGGATATAATCAATAGAGCACCATTCAGAGGAGATAATAATTTTAGAATTAATTAGAAGTGGTTTGGTTATACTACAAGGAGTCTTGGCAGTGCAGTGGTTGTTGTTGTTGTTGTTAACTGCCATTGAGTCGTTTCCAACTCATAGCGACCCCATGCACAGCAGAATGAAACACTGCCCGATCCCGCACCAGCCCCACAATCCCTGCTATACTCGAGCCCATCATC
>NW_006921745.1:6796758-6798378 GCF_000298275.1 Orycteropus afer afer | reverse complement strand
TTTTGGTTTTCAGACTCCAGGTCTTTGCACATTTCTTTATAGTAATTGGCTTTGTCTACTTGAGCTGCTCTTTGAAATCTTCTGTTCAGCTCTTTGACCTTTTCTTTTCTTCCATTGCTTTAGCTATTCTCCGCTCGAGGGCAAGGTTCAGAGTCTCTTCTGTCATCCAAGAGATCACTAAAAAGACAAGAAAAGAAGAGAAGACCAAAGTGGATGACAGAAGTGCAGTGGTTAAGCACTCTAAATGAAAGTTTGGCAGCTCGAACTTACTAGCCAGTTTGCAGGAGAAAGATGTGGCAGTCTCCTGTAAAGATTTACAGCCTTGGAAACCCTATGGGCAGTTTTACTCTCTCCTATAAGAACACTGTGAGTCAGAAACTCAATGACAATGGCTTTGTGGTTTTAGTGGTTGTAATAAAGGGGCTATTTAGAGGTAGTGTATAAGTTCAATTTGATATTTTATTTTCAGCTTAGAAAGTTGTGTTCTGTTCTTTTCACACCCTGAAGTTGGGGAAGAGATTTTAAGATTAGTTACATGAGCCTAAAGGTTGGGCAATCCTACTTCCGTAGTGATACTGCCTCGGAAACCCAAGGAGGGGTTGCTATGAGTCGGGGCTGACTCGACGGCAAATAACAACAACAACAACAAAATTACTTTTTAAAAGGTGATCTTGAGGAAGCTGAAAAGGCAGTGAGGCTGAAAGGAACCAGAGGATGAGCTAAGATTGGGTCATTTCTGGTGATACTAATGTCATGGGTGGTCAGAAAAAAGCTAAGACTCCTTACCTATCAGCCAGACCTCTCCCTTGCCCTGGAACATTTTCTGAACATCATAATCAGAACAACTCCTACTGGAGAGGACAATGTCATTTTAAGCGCTAAGCCCAATCAACTCTCTTACCTAGGCGTGTCAAGAGATTGGGGAGGAAAGATATCTTAGCTTTAGCATGTTAACAAGCAGAACTAATAAAAATCGCCACCAGTTATTGAGCAGGTTCTATGCATCGGGTACTTTCTGAGTATTATTTCTAATTATTACAACAACATATCAAGTGTTATCATTCCCCTCTTTCAGAGGGGAAACCTGCTCCCCAGGGATGCTAAATAGCCAGGATAATATGAAAAGTTAAATGTCAAACTCAGGAAGCTCACACACTTTCCACTACCCTCCACTGCCTCTTGAAATAAACCAAGCAAGCTTAGAAATGTCTCTTGTCTACACGTGTTATGTATTAAATTTTGTCTTTCAAAAATATATAGTGAAGACTATATGTTGAAGTGTTGAATGTGTTCCTTTTTGGAAATAGGGATTTTCTTTAGTTATATTAATGAGGTCATACTGAAATAAAGTAGATCCTAAACTTAAGCCCTTTGAGTGATGTCTTATAAAGGGAAGTACAGACATATGGGGGAGATGCTAGGTGACAATGGAGGCAGATACATCTATAAACAGCAAAGGAATGCCAAGGATTACTGGCAGTCACAAGAAATTAGGAGAACAGCCCAAAGACACAATTGACACAACCAAAGTTCTTGATTTGACTTTTAGCTTTCAGAGTTGTGAAAAAGTAAATTTCTGTTCTTTATAGCCACCTACTTTGTTGAATTTTTTTTTTTTTT
>NW_006921745.1:6793789-6795654 GCF_000298275.1 Orycteropus afer afer | reverse complement strand
TCCTGGTCTATGTACAGGTTCCTCATGAGTACAATTAAGTGTTCTGGAATTCCCATTCTTCTCAATGTTATCCATAACTTGTTATGATCCACACAATTAAATGATTTTGCATAGTCAATAAAACACAAGTAAACATCTTTCTGGTATTCTTTGCTTTCAGCCAAGATGCATCTGACATCAGCAATGATATCCCTCATTCTTCATCTTCTTCTGAATCCAGCTTGCATTTCTGGAAGTTCTCTGTCAATATACTGCTGCAATCATTTTTGAATTATCTTAAGGAACATTTTACTTGCATGTGATATTATCTGATAATTCCCACATTCTGTAGGATCACCTTTCTTTGGAATGGGTACAAATATGGATCTCTTCCAGTCAATTGGCCAGGTATCTGTCTTCCAAATCTCCAGGTATGGCTGAGTGAGTGCCTCTAGTGTGGCATCCATTGTTGAAACATCTCAGTGGGTGTTCCTTCAATTCCTGGAACTTTTTTGTCACCAATTCCTTCAGTGCAGCTTTGACTTCTTCCTTCAACACCATTGGCTCTTGATCATATGCCACCTCCTGAAATGGATGAACATTGACCAATGCTTTTTGGTATAGTGTGTTTTCCTTCCATCTTCTTTTGATGTTTCCTGCATCATTCAATATATTGCCCATAGAATCTTTCAATATTGCAACTCGAGGCTTAATTTTTTTTCTTCAGTTCTTTCAGCTTGAGAAATGCTGAGTGTGTTCTTCCCTTTTGGTTTTCTAACTCCAGGTCTTTGCACATTTAATTATAATAATTGACTTTGTCTTTCCTAGCTGCTCTTTGAAATCTTCTGTTCAGCTCTTTATTTCTTCTAGTTGCTTTAGCTACTCTTCTTTCAAGGGTCAGTTTCAGAGTCTCTTCTTACATCCATTTTGGTCTTTTCTTCATTTCTTGTCTTTTAAATGATCTTTTGGTTTCTTCATGGATGATGATCTTGATGTCATCCCACAATTCTTCAGGTTTTCAGTTATTGGTATTCAACACATCAAATCTATTTTTTACATCGTCTCTAAATTCAGGAGGGATATATTCAAGGTTGTATTTTGGCTTTTGTGGACTTGTTTTAATTGTCTTCAACTTCAAGTTGAACTCGCAGTTGATGGTCTGTTCCACAGTCAGCTCCTGGCTTTATTTTGGCTGAAGATATTGAGCTTCTCCATTGGCTCTTGTCATAGATGTAGTCAATCTGATTCCTGCGCATTCCACCTGGTGAATTTGATGTGTATAGCTGCGGTTTGTGTTGTTGAATAAAGGTATTTATAATGAATAAGTCATTGGTCTTGCAAAATTCTATCATGTGATCTCCAGTGTTATTTCTATCACCAAGGTCAAATTTTCCAAATATTGGTGATTTATCTTTGTTTCCAACTTTTGCATTCCAGTCACCAGTGATAACCAGCACATGTTGATTACATGTTCAGTCAATATCCGACTGCAGAAGTTGGGGAAAAATGTTCAGTTTCCTCATCTTTGGCTTTGGTGATTGGTGCATAAATTTGAATAATAGTAGTATCAACTGGCTTTCCTTGTAGGTGTGTGGATATTATCCCATCACTGACAACATTTTACTTCAGGATTTGTTGTTGTTGTTGTTAAGTGCCGTCGAGTCGTTTCCGACTCATAGCGACCCCCTGCACAGCAGAACGAAACACTGCCCCATCCTGCGCCAGCCCCACAATCCCTGCTATACTTGAGCCCATCATCACAGCCACCGTATCAATCCATCTCGTTGAAGGCCTCCCCCTCCTTTGTCGACCCTCCACCCTACCAAGCATGACATCCTTCTCCAGGGAATGGTCCCTTCTTACAACATGACCAAAATAGGTGAGAC
>NW_006921745.1:6788403-6793484 GCF_000298275.1 Orycteropus afer afer | reverse complement strand
AACGTGAATTCCTTGACAACCTCAATCTTCTCTCCATTTATTGTGATGCTGCTCATTGGTCCAGTTGTGAGGATTTTTGTTTTCTTTATGTTGGGATGTAATCCACACTGCAGACTGTATTCTTCAACCTTCATCAGTAGGTGTCTTAAGTCATCCTCACTTACTTCAGGATAGATCTTGAAATATTCTTTGTGGTGATGAATGCTATTCCATTCCTCTTCAATTTGCTATTCCCAGGATAGTACATCATATGGTTGTCTGATTCAAAATAGCCAAAACTAGTCATTTCAGCTCACTGATGCTGAGGATGTCAATCTTTATCCATTCCATTTAATTTTTGACAACTTCCAGTTTTCCTGGATTCATACTTTGTACGTTCCATGTTCTGATTAGTAATGGATGCTTGCAGCTGTTTCTCCTCACTTTGAGTTGTGCCACATCACCAAATGGAGGTCCCCAAAGCTTTACTTTATCCATATCATTAAGGTCAGTTTTACTCTGATGAAGCAGCTCTTTCCCAATTGTATTTTGAGTGCCTTCTGGCCTGAGGGGCTCATCCTCCAGCAGTGTATTGGACAATGTTTCAGTGCTATTCATAAAGTTGTCCAGTAATGTATCAGACAGTGTTTCACTGCTATCCATAAGGTTTTCTCTGGTTAGTCCTTTGAGAAATGGGCAGCTTTTTCCTTCATCCAAGTCTGTCTCTGTCTGGAAGCGCCACTGAAACCTGTCCACCATGGGTAACCCTGCTGATGTTTGAAACACCAGTGGTACATCCTCCAGCCTCACACCAACATGCAAGCCACCACATCACGACAAAGTGACAGACAAGTTCATCTCCCTTAGCTGTTCCAAACCTTTTTGCCCACTTCCTGGCCTTTCCCCTACCTGTTCTAGCCATTGGCCCTGGCTTCTTCCTACTGCTTCCGGCCTTGAGTGGGATCTCTCCCTCCCTTTACCTGGATCTGGCTGTTGGCCTTGGCTTCTTCCCACTGTTTCCTGCCTCGGGAAGGCAAGATAATAATCTTCATAATGTGCCTTATTCTGAGTACTATGAGAGGAGAGAATTCAGATGTGTACAGAGACCATCTCAGCCCCTCCTTTCTCTAGAATAGCAGGTTATTCTGCATTGTTACCCCAAATATCTAAGTCTGTTTTCTCCAATTCTGCTTTCACTGGGGATGGAAATCTCATTCATTTTGACTTCATGGGGAAACAAAGAAGATGGCAATCAAGGTCATATAATTTGTGGCTTATCAATGGTCCTTATTGAAGGCATCCTCTCATCATTCCTTCAATTATTCTACAAACATTTATTATTTGCCATCTTGCTTCTAACCTTGTTTCTATCCTTAATATGATTGTCATCTAAAAGTCTCAATTCATTTACTTAGTCTGTAAAATTAATATAAACAAACAAACAAACAGAAAACCAAACTTACTGCCATTGAGTCAATTCTGACTCATAGCAACACCCTTTGGATTTCCGAGGTGGTAGATCTTTATGGAAGTAGATTGCCCAGTCTTCTTTCCACAGAGTGGCTGGTGGGTTTAAACCACCAACTTTCTGGTTAACAGTCAAATGCCTTAAGCACTATGCCACCAGAACTCTTTCTATGAATACAGTACTACCATGAATATTTCAAATGAAATCTGTTGTGTGTATCATTGAATAAATTCTGACTCATAGTGATCCTATATGACAGAGTAAAACTGTTTCATAGGGTTTCTGAGGCTGTAATCTTTATGGGAGCAGCTTTTCAGGTCTTTTTTCTTGCCAAGTGGCTGGTAGGTTTGAATCCCCAACCCTTCAATTAGGAGCTGAACACTTAACTTTGTATCACCAGCACTCCTTGAATGGACTATAGCCCAAATGGAATTCATAACTGAGAGGGTTGGAAATCTTTGGAATGGCATGTTTTCTGTAACCTAAGGAACTTCTGTGTGTAACTTAGGGACAAATCAGTTTTCCTGGAGCAGGTGAGATCTGTTAATATTGAGAGGGATGGCCACAATAGCTGTAGAGATTACATAACTCAGTGCCTGGTATATGGTAAGTATTTAATAATAGGTGACTATTAGCATTTTCTTTTAGTCAAACTACCTAAATCAACCTAGCATTAAGTTACTGAGTTTTGAAATTTAAAAAATAAATCTGGTACTTTATATGGAAAGAACAAAAACAACAACAGGGACTTGTAATTTGGAGAATATGAATTTGAATATTGTCTGTGTCATTTATTAACTTTCTCTTTTTGGACAAAATTTTAACTTCTCTGATCCTGTTTTTTCATTTTTGCATTACAGGAATATTTAGTGAGCATTCCTTAACAATTCAACATTTTGTTAGGTTCTTATTAACATAAAATATGATTAAAGATCTCTGTCTTAGGGATATTTATAACATATTTTGAAAACTTAAGGGTAATGGTCACAGATGTGATCTGTCAGGCAATATCTGTGTGGGATTGGGAAATGTTCAGACAAAAAGAAAGTTAAATAAGGCTTCATGAAAGGTGGGACATCAGCTGAGCCTCAAATGTGAAGGAGGTGCTAGAGACAAGCTAGCTCAGAGGAAGTATGTTTCTAACAGGAACTGCAACGGAACAATATGAACTTTGACTGGAATTCTAGGGTGTATTCAGGGGAATTCAAGAAGACTGGCTTAACAAGAGCAATATCCCGCGGTTGGGAACAGGGAGTTTTGAGGCTACATAAGAAGAGCTGGGTCATGTTAGGAGGGCTTGTAAAAGTAATACACATGAACTGTATTTTTCTTCTTTTCTATGTTTGAGTCACCTTCATTTTTGAATCAGAAGTAGGTTTTTTTTTTTTTTGTTTTTTAACTTTGATAAAACCTTCAAAAGAGAAGGTGATGACAGAGTCAATCCACTGAGAGATGTTTTCTTTTCTTAGGGGATTAATCAGAGTTGCAAAGCTGGCTGGTACTACCTTGCTTATTGTGTGGCCAGCAGCAGGCAGTGGGAACTACTAATCCATTCTCAAAGGCAGAATTTGGTGTCAAAAAGACAGGCTGGGGTGGTCAATTTTCATTTTAGACAGCTGCATTTCTGGCCTATTAAACTTTTAAGGTGCTTTCCCTGTATCTATACTCTAATCATTTTCCAAAGAAATGTCAATAGCAAAATGTGTTCCTTTCTTTCAGGTGTTTGTATCTGCATTCTTTTGGGGGTGGATTCTGTACCTTCAATTCTCTTTGTTAATGTTGAATGGGTGTCTGTTCTATGTCCTTGAAAATCTACCAAGGGAGAAGAATTGGTCTTTAAATGTCAAATTTAAGCTTCTGAAAAACAAATTCTGGCTTCCACATGTAAACTACCTGAAGTCTTGCTTGTCTCCAGTGAGGCTTAACTGTCAGTATGAGAAACCATCAGGCATACTCTCTTGTTTAATAATTCCTTAACACTTCTTGATAGCTGTTGTGTTCTGTGTCTAAGAACACACATACAAAGTAATTTGAAGCAGAAGTGGCATTTTAAGTTTCGGATTCATAGCAATCATGGCTATAAGCATCCAGGACTGAAGGACCACATTGCTAGCACGTGAGCACTCAGTAGATGTGTGACAGACTAGAGGACAAGCTAAAGCTGGTTAATACCTGTAAACAAAGAAGTCTTTTCTATGCTTTCTTCAAACTTTCTTATTGATCTAGAGCAGCTTACTAAATAATCTAAATCAGAGCTTAAAAAATAAACAAAGGTTAGGGGAAAAAAAAAAAAACATTTAGTGTAACTTGATAAAAAGCTTAAGCCTAAGAACTTTACCTGTTGCTGTCCAGTCCATTACAACTCATGGTAACCCCATGTGTGCCAGAGTACAGCTGTGCTCCATAGGTATTTCAATGACTGATTTATTGAAAGTAGATTGCCAGGCCCATCCCCTTCTCCCCAAACCTCCAACCTTTTTTATTTTTTTAGCAGCCAAGTTTGTTAACTGATTGCACCACCCAATCACTCCCCAAGGAATTTAATCTCCTTAAGTATTGACCAAAGAAAATACTGAGTTTTCAATTTGGAAAAAGTTTCCTCTTTTCTCAGGATATTGAGGAGGCTGCTTATACAAAATATAGTTCCTCCAGATCACTGGCATTATGAGAGTTGGTGTCACCCAGTGTGCTAACACCTGGTGTGGTAATACATGGTGTCATATCCCCTACCCCTACGAACCTTCTTCCAAACCAGACCATAGAGAGTAGTTAGTAATGCTTATTATCAATTTTAATCATAGAATAATATGTAGTAAATATAGTTGTAAACTGCTTAAATGTAATGTGTCCTTAGATCATATGAATGCTAACAAAAAATTATTTTATAAAATCTTTCCACATTGAATTACAATATTATTACTTCCAACATTATTGGTAACTGAGCATACTACATTATATAATGACTTAAGGGTCAATCTAACAAGAGGACATAACCATAATATATATCTATGCACCCAATGAAAGAACCCCAAAATACATAAATCAAACTTTAACCAAATTGAAAAGAGAAACAGACAACTCCATGATAATAGTAGAAGACTTTAATACATGATTTTTGATAAAGAATAGAACAACTAGACAAAAACCCAACAAAGATGCAGAAGACCTAAAAACACAATTAGCCAACTTGCCACATAGACATGTATAGAAAGAACCTCCCCTCAACAGCAGCACAATATACATTCTTATCTAGTATATATAGAATACTTTCCAGTATAGAGCATATGTCAGGCCATAAAGCAAGCCTCAATAAATTAAAAAACATCAGAACACTATAAAACATCTTCTGAGATCACAATGTTATAACATTAGAAATCAATAACAAGAAGATCAAGAAAAAAAGAGCAAATATATGAAAAGTGAATAATACCCTGCTTTAAAAATTACTGAGTAGTAAAAGAAATAAAAGAAATGAAAAAATTTCTTGAATCAAACAAGAATGAAAACACAATATACAAAATCTTTGGGACACAGCAAAAGCAGTAGACAACATATAGCTTTAAATGTACACACCAAAAGAAAAAAGAACAAAAATCAACACCTTAACCCAACATCTCCCAAATTAGAAAAAAAA
>NW_006921745.1:6757106-6788019 GCF_000298275.1 Orycteropus afer afer | reverse complement strand
TGGGCAATCCTACTTCCGTAGTGATACTGCCTTGGAAACCCAAGGAGGGGTCGCTATGAGTCGGGGCCGACTCGATGGCAAATAACAACAACAACAACAACATGAAGAACTGTACTCCAAAAAATTTGAAAACCTAGAAAAATGGACAGATTTATAGAGATACATTACCTACCTAAATTAACACAGACTTATGTAGAAAATATGAATAGACCCATAAAAAAAGAAAAAATTTAACAAGTCATAAAAAAACTACCACAAAATTTGCCTTGGCCCATATGTCTTCACTGGTGAATTCTACTAAGCATTCAGAAAAGAACTGATACTAATTCTATTCAAACTATTACAGAATATAGAAAAGGAAAGAATATCCATGAATTCATTTTATGATGTGAGTATAACCCTGATACTAAAGCCAGGTAAAGACATCACTGAGGAAGAAAATAATAGACCAATATCCCTCATGACTACCACTCATCTGTCAGTTTGTTATACTGTGGTGGTTTGAGGGTTGCTGTGAGGCTGAGGCTATGCCACCAGTATATCAAATACTAAGAGGATCACTCATAGTCGACAAGTTTCAGTGGAGCTTCCAGACTAAGACAGACTTGGAAGAAGTAATTGGCCAGTGAATACCTTATGCATAGCAGTGTCTTATATATTACTATATTATATATTACAGTGTCTTATGTATTACTGTAAAACTTTATGAATAGCGTGAAACATTGTCCAATATAGTGCCAGAAAATGAGCCCCTCAGTTGGAAAGCACTCAAAATACAACAGGGGAAGAGCTGCCTTCTTAGAGTAGAGCTGACCTTTAATGATGTGGACAGACTAAAGCTTTCAGGACCTCAATTTGCTGATGTGGGACTACTCAAAATGAGAAGAAACAGCTACAAACATCCATTAATAATTAGAATGTGGAATGTACGAAGTAGGAATCTAGGAAAATTGGAAGTTGTTAAAAATGAAATGGAATGCGTAAACATTGATGTCCTAGGAATTAGTGAGTTGAAATGGACTGGTTTTGGCCATTTTGAATGGGACAATCATATGATCTACTATGCCAGCAATGACAAATTGCAGATGAATGAAGAGGCATTCATTGTCACAAAGACTGTTTCAAGATCTGTCCTGAAGTACAATGCTGTCAGTGATAGGATAATATCCATATGCCTACAAGGAAGACCAGTTAATACTACTATTATTCAAATTTATGCACCAACCACCAAAATCAAAGATGAGGCAATTGAAGATTTTTGCTCAACTTCTGCAGTTTGAAATTGATGAAACATGCAATCAAGATGTGCTGATTATCACTGGTGATTGGAATGCAAAAGTTGGAAACAAAGAAGAGTCATTAGTATTTGGAAAATTTGGCCTTGGTGATAGCAATAATGCTGGAGATTGCATGATAGGATTTTGCAAGATCAATGACTTATTCATTGCAAATACCTTTTTTTCAACAACATAAACGGTGGCTATACACGTGGACTTCACCAGATGGAGTACATAGGAATCATATTGACTACATCCATGCAAGAAGCAATGGAGAAGTTCAATATCATCAGCCAAAACAAGGCCAGGAACTGATTGTGAAACAGACCATCAACTGCTAATATGCAAGTTCAACTTGAAGTTGAAGACAATTAAAACAAGTCCACAAGAGCCAAACTATGACCTTGAATATATTCCTCCTGAATTTAAAGACTATTTAAAGAATAGACTTGATGCACTGAACACCAATGACCAAAAACCAGAGGAATTGTGGGATGACATCAAGAACATCATCCATAAAGAAAGCAAAACATCATTAAAAAGACAGGAAAGGAAGGAAAGATCAAAATGGATGTCAGAAGAGACTCTGAAACTTACCCTTGAAAGAAGAGTAGCTAAAGCAACTAGAGGAAATGACAAGATGAAAGAACTGAACTGAAGATTTCAAAGAGCAGCTAGAGAAGACAAAGTCAATAATTATAATTAAATGTGCAAAGATCTGGCGTTAGAAAACCAAAAGGGAAGAACACACTCAGCATTTCTCTGAAATGCTGAAAGAACTGAAGAAAAAATTTAAGCCTCAAGTTGCAATATTGAAAGATTTTATGGGCAATATATTGAATGGTGCAGGAAACATCAAAAGAAGATGGAAAGAATGCACAGTGTCACTATACCAAAAAGAATTGGTCAATGTTCATCCATTTCAGGAGGTGGCATATGATCAAGAACCAATGGTACTGAAGGAAGAAGTCGAAGATGCACTGAAAGAAGTGGCAAAAAACAAGGCTCCAGGAATTGACAGAATACCCATTGAGATATTTCAACAATGGATGCCCCACTAGAGGCACTCACTTGGTTATGCCAAGAGATTTGGAAGTCAGCTACCTGGCCAACTGACTGGAAGAGATCCATATTTGTACCCATCCCAAGGAAAGGTGATCCCACAGAATGTGGAAATTATCAAATAATATTAGTAATATCGCGTGCAAATAAAATCTTAGTGAAGATAATTCAAAAATGGTTGCAGCAGTATATTGACAGAAAACTTCCAGAAATGCAAGCGGGATTCAGAAAAGAATGTGGAATAAGGGATATCATTGCTGATGTTAGATGGATCTTGGATGAAAGAGAAAAATACCAGAAAGATGCTTACTTGTGTTTTATTGACTATGCAAAAGCATTCAGTTGTGTGGATCATAACAAATTGTGGATAACACTGAGAAGAATGGGAATTCCAGAACACTTAATTGTGCTAATGAGGATCCTGTACATAGACCAGGAGGCTGTCATTCTCAAAGAACAAGGTGATACTGCATGGTTTAAAATCAGGGAGGGAGTGCATCAGGGTTGTATCCTTTCACTATATGTATTCAATCTGTATGCTGAGCAAATAATCTGAGAAATTGGATTATATGAAGAAGAATGCAGCACCAGGATTGGAGGAAGACTCATTAACAACCTGTGATATGCAGATGACAAAATTTTGCCTGCTGAATGTGAGAATGACTTGAAGCATTTACTGATGAAGATTAAAGACTACAGTCTGAAGTATGGATTATATTTTAACGTCAAGAAAGCAAAAATCTTCACAACAGGGCCTGTAAGCAGTATTACAATAAATGGAGAAAAGATTGACATTGTCAAAATCTTCATATTGCTTGGGTCCACAATCAACATGAAAGGAAGCAGCAGTCAAGACATCAGATGACATATTGTGTTGGGCAATCTGCTGCAAAAGTCCTCTTTCAAGTGCTGAAGAGCAAAGATGTCTCTTTGAAGACTGAGGTGTGCCTAGCCTAACCCGTAGTATTTTCAATCACCTCATATGGATGTGACAGCTGGACAATGAATAAGGAAGACTGAAGAAGAGTTGATGCTTTTAAGTTGTGGTTTTGGCAAGGAAAACTGAGGGTACCATGGACTGCCAAAATAACTAACAGATTAGTCCTGGAAGAAGTGCAGCCAGAATGCTCCTTGGAAGGAAGAATGGCCAGACTTCATCTCACCTACTTTGGTTATGTTGTCAGAAGGGACCATTCCTTGGAGAAGGAGATCATGCTTGGTAAAGTGGAGGGTCAATGAAAATGGAAAGGCCTTCAAAGAGATGGATTGACACAGTGGCTGCAACAGTGGGCTCAGATATAGCAAGGATTGTGAGGGTGGTGCAGGACTGAGCAATGTTTTGTTCTGTTGTACATATGGTCACAATGAGTTGGAGGCTACTCAATGACACCTAACAACAACAACATCCTCCATGAATATACACAAAAATTTTCAACAAGATCTTAGCCAATAGATTCCAACAACATAGCCAAAAGAATAATAACAATAATAATAATAATAATAATAATAATAATACATCATGACCAAGTGGGACCAGGTATGCAAGGATTAGAAAAATAATCAATGTAATCTACCATATATGTAGAAGAAAAGAACCACATGATCATGTCAATAGATGCAGAAGAGGCATTTGACAAAATCCAACATCTATTCTTGATAAAAATGTTAATCAAAGTAGGAATAGTAAGGATATTCCTCAACATAATTAAGGGCATATACACAAAACCAATGGCCAACCAATTATTCTCAATGGAGGGAGATGGAAAATATTCTCCTTGTGAGAAGGAACCAAACAAGGATAACCTTTGTCATCACTCCTATTCAATACTGAATTGGAAATCCTAGCTAGAATGATAAGGCAAGAAAGTGAAATAAGAGGCATCTAAACTGGCAAAGAAGATGTAAAAGTATCTCTATTTGCAGATGATATGATCCTATACAAAGAAAATCCTAGAGGCACAACAAGAAAACTACTGGAACTAACAGAAGGATTCAGCAAAGTGGCAGGGTACAAGATCAACATACACAAATCAGTTAGATTCTTCTACATTAACAAAACAGTTTCTGAAAAGAAACCAAGAAAACAGCCCCCAAAAGATGAACTACTTAGGAATACTTAGGAATAAATCTAATCAGAGATGCCAAAGACCTATACAAAGGAAATTACAAAACACTACTACAAGAAATCAAAAGGGACCTACATAAATGGAAGAATTTATCATGTCCATTGATAAGAAGCATTATTACTTTGAAAATGTCAATACTACCCAAAGCAATCTACAGATATAATGTAATTCATGTCCAGATTCTACCCTCATTCTTTGCAGAGATGGAAAAATGAATCAACAATTTAATTTGAAAGGAAAGAGACCCCAGATAAGCAAAGCATTACTAAAGAAAGAAAAATAAAGTTGGAGGCCTCAACTTCCCAATCCCAAAACCTACTACTATACAACCACAGTAGTCAAAATAGCCTGGAATTGGGACAATAATATACATAGACCACTGGAACACAACTGAGAACCCAGAAGTAAATCTATCCACCTGTGGACAGCTGATCATTGGAAAAGGGCCAAAACCCAATAAATGGGGAGAGATAGTCTCTTTAACAACTGGTCCTGGCAAGACTAGATATCCATTTGTAGAAAAATGAAACAAGATCCATGTCTCTCACTAGATCCAGAAATGAACTCAAAATGAATCAAAGACCTAAATGTAAAATTTAAAACCATAAAGATCATCAAAAGAAAAATACAGGCAAACTTAGGGGCCCTATACATGGTATTAAAACACTATCAAACATAACTAAAATGCACAAACAGGAGAAGACAAACCAGATGACAGGGACCTCCTAAAATTTAAACATTTGTGTGCTTCTAAAGATTTCACCAAGAAACAATGAGAACCTACCAACAAAAACCTTTTTTTGGCAATGACATATTTGACAAGAGACTAATCTCTAAATCTATACAAACTTTAACACCTAACAACAAAAGCACAAATAATACAGGAAATTAAAAAAAAAATGGACAGAGGACATGAACAGACATTTCACCAAAGAAAACATTCAGGTGGCAAAAAAAACACATGAAGAAATACTCATGATCATTAGCCATTAAAACCAAAAACCAAACTCACTACTGTCAAGTTGGATCCAACTCGTAGCAACCCTCTTCAGGTTTCCAAGGTGGTATCTCTATGGAAGTAGATTGCCCAATCTTCTTTCTGAATGTAAAACACAGCAATGAGATATCATATTACCCAGTATTATTAGCAAAGTTCTTAAAAACAGAAAACAACAAATCTTGGCAAAGGTATAGATAGACCACAACCCTCAAACACTGCTGGTGAGATTGTGAAACCGTGCAAACACTATGTTGTTGTTGTTAAGTGCCATCGAGTTGGACCCGAGAAAATGGTATAGTAATGCACTGCCATTGAGTTGGATCTGACTCATAGCAACCCCTCCTTGGGTTTCTGAGGCGGTATCATTAGAGAAGTAGATTGCCCAACCTTCCTACCAAGGAGTGGCTGGTGGGTTTGAACCGCTAGCCTACTGGTTAGAAGTCAAATGCCTTAGGCACTATGCCACCAGAGCTCCTTAAAATTTAGAAACAGAAATGCCATATGATCCAGCAATTGCACTACTAAGAATACATCTTAAAGAAATTAGAGCTGCAACATGAACAGTTATACGGACAGCCATAATTATACAGCATTATTCACAATAGCAAAAAGATGGAAATGATCTAAATGCTCATCAACAGCTGAATGAATAAACAAACTATAGTATATACACAAAATGGATTATTACACAAAGTTGATGAATAATGATGCATCTGCGAAATACTTGATAACATGGATGAACCTGGAGGATATTATGCTGAGTGAAATTAGTCAATCACAAAAGGGCAAATACGTTCTGACACTGCTATTGTAAAAAGTCAAGAAAGAGTCTGCACACAGAAAGAAATATTCTCTGAAAGTTACCAAAGGTGGGAGGAGAAGGGTATGTAAATAGCTAACTAGATATTAACTTGGATGAAGGAAAAGGCAAAAGGGTTAGATCAGCACAAAATGATCAAACCAAAGGAAGATAATAAAAGGAGCCCAAGACTTAAAGGCAACAAAGAAAAATACTATTAAATACATAATCCTGGAATAACAGTAGTAATAATCTACTAGTGAATACATAGATAGACATGCAAGCTGAACAGGAGAGGGAGGGTGAATATAGGTTTGACAGAGGATATTTCTACATATTTGTTTACATATGCTGCAAATGTATCCATGACTATAGTAGAGCATACAATGGGAAAAGTTATAAAAACTTTTGGCCGTAACCACGCATCTTGAAGGAATGAGTCACTGAGCTGTGGTGCTCAGAACCAAATTCTCAGGGGATGTCAAGGCCAATTGACATAACATAGTCCACACACACACACACACACACACACACGAGTAGCCACTGGGGTCTTAAAAGTTTGTGAGCAGCCAGCTAAGGTGGAATTATAGGTCTCTCCCTGACTGGAGCAAAGAAGAATAAGTAAAATTAAATATGCGTGGAATCAATGAGTCCAAAGGACTAACAGACTGTATGTACCCTAGCCTCCATGACCCTGAGACCAGAAGAATGAGATGGTGTCCATCTGCCACTGTCCACTGCTCTGAAAGAGATTATAATTGGAGGTCCTGAATAGAGTGGGAGAAAAAATGTGGAACAAAACTCATAATAATAATAATAATAACAGGCTTACTGGACTAAAAGAGACTGGTGGAACCCTTGAGACTATGGGTCTTAGACATCCTTCAAACCCAGAACCAAGCCAACTGTAGAAAATACTACATCATTAAGTGGAGATACACACTCCTTAGAACAACCAACCATACCAGATCAGAAGGGCAACATTTGCCTGGGGATAAAGCTCAGAAGGTAGGAAGGGATAAGAAAGAAGGATGAAGGGAAAGGGTAAACACAGGGAGGAGGTTGCTTTTATGCTGTGGGGATTGCAATTAATATCACAAATAAAAATGTTCATGAATTGTAGAACAGAAAACAAATTTGCTCTGTAAACTTTTATCCAAATCACAATAAAAAGTTAAAAAAAAAAAAAGAAAAGAAAGAAAGAGAGAAGCTGGATATTAAAACCAAGTAGAAGAAATGATGCTAGAAATTAGATACATTAGTATTTTCCCTATTTCAAGTCTCACTAAGAACCTGTCAGTTCTCTAAAAGGCTGATCATCTTATTTCTTGGACACTGGTGTAAGGACTTGTCCTGGGTTTCTTTCATTGATTCAACAAATTAGGAAGTGATTTAAACACTTTGTAATTCCTCTTTTCCATTTCCCACCTGCCTGAAGTATTTTATGACAGTTTCTTCTGTGATATACTAAAGTTAAGAGAAAAACCAAAGGCAAAAAACAGTTGCTATTTAGTCAATTCCATCTCATGGCAACCCCATGTGTGTCAGAATAGAACTCTGTGTTTCAGTGGCTGCTGTTTTGGATGTAGATTGTGTGGTCTTTCTTTAGCTGAGTGCGTAACTGTTTCTGCCAACCAGGGACTCCTAAGATAACTTAGGATTCTTAAAATGTGATGTCAGTTTTGTTGTCAGGAAGTCTGGGATACAGGGAGGCTTTTGGAGATGTTACTTGCCACAGGATCAAGAATGAGAAACTTTGGAAAAGATAGATACAGGGACCTCTTAAGCCTGAATCAATATTCACTGCTTTATGAGCTTCAAAGATGCACTGCTTTCTCTCATAACATCTCTTGACTCCAAGAAGATATTTACTAAATTATTACAATCTTTTTTTTTTTTTTTTTAGGTTGCCCTGAAAAACTTAACAGTTTTTAGTGGTAGTGGTTTGATCAGTCAATTAAGCTATTACTATTTCTAAATATTATGAGGCATTAAAAATATATATATTTAGAGTTTTGAATATTTGCACTACTCACATTTACATCCTCTCCTTTTTGGTATACTTAGAATTCTAAAAATGAGTTGGAGATTTGAAGAATGTGGACTTGAAAATGTAACTAAAAATCATTACCAACAAGGTATTAGAACAGACAGGTACCAAAGGAATTCAGAAGCAAGAATGCTTCCATTTGGACTACACAGGAAAATTTCATAGATGGAAAGTAATTGTTAGGGCACTCAGCATTCAGGTGGATAGGAGACACTAATAAAAAAATGTGTAATCAAAGGGGGTTTAGTAAGCAGAATGATGGCTCCCCGAATGTGTCCATATCCCAGTTCTCAGAATTTGTGAATATGCAAAGTTATATGGGTGGCAAAAGGGACTTTGCAGATGTAATTAAAGCTAAGGATCTTGATATGAAGGGATTATCCTGGATCATCCCAGTAGATTCAATATAATCATGAGTCCCTAAAAGAGGAGAACGTTTCTAGGTTGTGAAAGAGATGTGATGATAAGAGAAATGTCACAGAGATGCTACTGTGCTGAATTTGAAGATGTAGGAAGGGATCACAAGTCAAGGAGTATGGGTAGCTGCTAGAAGCTGGAAGGCAAAGGAATGGATTCTCTCCTAGGGCTTTCAGAAAGGAATGCAACCCTGCCATCTTGATTTTAGACCATTGAGATACATATCAGATTTCTGACCTCCAAAACTGTATGATGATCAATTTCTTTTGTTTTAAGCTACTAAATATGTGGTAATTCCTATTGCAGTAGTAATAGAAAACAGTACAATGGAGATCAAAGGAGAGTGAACAGATCTCCCTGGTCAGAATTTGGGTAACATGAGGATGAAGAGCTGCAGAGGCTTGAAAAGGAGTTGATCAGATTCTGAAAGATCTTAGTGTCTTCTAAGATTTTATAGAAAAGATTGATGTTTTGAACCATTGATTAACACAGATTCAAAATATATGTCTCAAGAGCCTGTTGTCAAATCTTCTCAGATTCCACATCCCACATTTCATCATTCAACTACATGAAGTTTCAGAAAAGAAACCAACCAATTAAAACAAACCCTCAACATAATAACAATTAAAATTGGCCAATTATATACACAAATATTGTTTTGGTTACTTTGTGCTGTTCTAACAGAAATACCACAGGTGGATGGCTTTAACAAACAGGAGATTATTCTCTTACAGTTTTGGAGGCTAGAAGTCTGAGTTCAAAGTGCCAGGTTCTAGGGGCTGGGTGAAAGCCCCTTGACCTTGGGCTTCAGCTCTGACTCTGGCTCTTGGCCCACTGAAGCTGGAGGCTTTCTTCCCTCAGACAGCTGCTGGTTGTTGAGGCTGACAAACCCAAGGTTGACAAGTAAAAAGGTATAGCCCCAATATTACCAAATCACTTGGCAGGCCACTGATTCAAGTCCATTAAGAGTTCCATGATTGACAGACAACAGGGCAGGCTGCTGAATAACGACTCATGTACGTGCAGGATTCAAGTGTGCCAAAAGCTGCAGACCATTCCTAAAGCTTCTTATATACTGGGAACAGCTGGTCACAGTAGATTCCACCATGGAGGTGATTAGTAGTCTCATCATGGGAGATACTACATCCAGTTAACCAGCCACTCAAAACCAGACCCAACCAAGGTGACACATAACCTTAACTACCACAAATACTTACATAATACCATTTTACATCAAAACTTTGGACAATCTCTTACTCTTGTGAAAGGTGAGATTTTACTTTTAAACATGGACTCCATTCAATATTGTTGTTGTTGTTGTTAGGTGCTGTGAAGTTGGCTCCTACTCATAGTGACTCTATGTACAACAGAATGAAACACTGCCTGGTTGTTCTGGTTACCTAGTTCCATTCTGACGGGAATATACCACAAATGGGATTGCTTTAACAAACGAATTTATCCTTACAATTTGGAGGCTTTAAGTCCAAGTTCAAAGTGCCAGACTCTAGGGGCTGGGTGAAAGTCCCTCAGCCTTGGGCTTTAGCTCTGCCTCCAGCTCCCAGCCCACTGAAGCTAGATGCTTTTCTTCACTCAGACAGCTTCTGGCAGCTGAGGCTGCCAAGCCCAAGGTTGACAAGTAACAAAGCACAGTTCTGATATTACCAAATCACACAGCAGGCCATTAATTCAAGCCACTGTAAGGCCTAAGTTTGGCAGAGCATGGTAGGCTGCTGAACAACAACATGACTGCATGTAAGGTTCAAGGTGCCATAAGCTCAAGGTCATTCCCAAGGCTTCTGCTTATTATATACAGGAAGCAGACCATATCCCAAAGGCAGCTACTCAGCTGCTTGTGGTAGATCCCACCATGGGAGTGATTGCCAGTCTCATCATGGGAAATAACTACCACCAGCTGCCCAGCCACTCAACCAAGCCTAGCCAAGTTGACACACAAACATAACCACCACACTGGTCCTGCGCCAGCCTCACAATACTTGCTATACGTGAGCCCATTATTGCAGCCACCATGTCAATCTATCTCATTGAGGGCCTTTCCCTTTTTCACTGACCCTCCACTTTACCAAGAATGATAGTCTTCTCCAGGGAATGGTTCCTTCATGACAAAATGACCAAAGTAGTTGAGACGATGTCTGGCCTTTCTTGCTTCCAAGGAGGATCTCGTCTCTACTTCTTCCAGGACAAATCTGTTAGTTCTTCTGGCAGTCCATGGTACTTTCAGCATTCTTCACAAATACCACAACTCAAAGGCATCAAGACTTCCTTAGTCTTCTTTATTTTATGTCCAGCCTTCATATGCATATGAGGAGATTGAAAATACTATGGGTTGGGTTAGACTCACCCTAGACTTCAAAGAGAAATCTTTGCTCTTCAGCACTTTAAAGAGGTCTTTTGGAGCAGATTTGCCCAGTGCAATATGAAATCTGATTTCTTGACTGCTATTTCCATAGGTGTTGACTGTGGAACCAAGTAATGTGAAATCTTTGACAACCTCAATCTTTTCTCCATTTATCATGATGCTGTTTATGGGTCCAGCTTTGAGGATTTTCATTTTCTTTGTGTTGAGATGCAATCCATATTGCAGACTGTAGTCTCTAATCTTCATCAGTATGTGCTTCAAGTCATCTTCACTTTCAGTATGCAAGGTTGTGTCATGTACTTATTACAGGTTGTTAACGAGTCATCCTTCAATCCTGATGCCATGATTTACTTCATATAGTCCAGCTTCTCAGATTATGTGCTCAGCATACATATTGAATAAGTATGATGAAAGGATACAGCCTTAACACCCCCTCCTTCCTAAATTTAAACCATGCAGTATCCCCATAGAACATAGCCTCCTGTTCTATGTATAGGTTCCTCATGAGCACAATTAAATGTTATGGAATTACCATTCTTCTCAATGTTATCCACTATTTGTTATGATCCACATAGTTTAATGCTTTTGCATAGTCAATAAAGCACAAGTAAACATCTTTCTGGTATTCTCTGCTTTCAACCAAGATCCATTTGACATTAGCAATGATATTCCTCATTCCATGTCCTCTTCTGAATCCAGCTTGTATTTCTGGAAGTTCCCTGTCAATATACTGCTGTAACAGTTTTTGAATTATCTTCAGCAAGATTGTACTTGTGTGTAATATTAAGGATATTGTACAATAATTTCCACATTCTGTAGGATCACCTTTCTTTGGAATGGGTACAAATATGGATCTCTTCCAGTCAGCTGGCTAAGTAGTTTTCTTCCAAATTTCTTGGCCTAGATGAGTAAGTGCCTCCAGCACACCATCCACTTATTGAAACATCAGTGGGTATTCCATCAATTCTTGAAGGCTTCTTCTTAGCCATTTCCTTCAGTGAAGCTTGGATTTCTTCCTTCAATACCATTGGTTCTTGGTCATATGCCACCTCATGAAACAGATGAACATCAACCAATTCTTTTTGCACATTTCATTATAATACTTGACTTTGTCTACTTGAGCTGCTCTTTGGAATCTTCTGTTCAGCTCTGTTATCTTGTCATTTCTTCCATTTGCTTTAGCTACTCTCCATTCAAGAGTAAGTTTCAGAGTCTCTTCTGACATCTGGTTTGGTCTTTTCTTCCTTTCCTGTGTTTTTAACGACCTTTTGCTTTCTTCATATATAATGTTCTAGATGTCATCACACAACTTATCTGGTTTTTTGTCATTGGTGCTCAATGCATCAAGTCTATTCTTTAGACGGCCTCTAAATTCAGATGGGATATAATCATGGTTGTATTTTGGTTCTTGTGGATTTGTTTTAATTTTCTTCAGTTACAATTTGAACTTGTATATGAGCAATTGATGGTCTGTTCCACAGTCAGCTCCTGGCTTTGTTTTGGCTGAAAATATTGAGCTTCTCCATTGCCTCTTCCCACAGATATAGTTAATCTGATTCCTGTGAATTCCATCTGACAAAGTTCATGTGTATAGCTGCCATTTATATTGTTGAAAAAAGGTATTTGCAAGGAATAAGTCATTGGTCTTGCAAAATTCTATCATGCGTTCTCCAATATCAGTTCTATCACCAAGGCCATATTTCTCTGATGTCATTTCTATCACCAAGGTCATATTTGCCAACTACTGGTGATTCTTCTTTGTTTCCAATTTTTGCATTCCAATCACCAGTTATAGTAAATCCATTTTGATTGCATGTATGGTCAACTTCAGACTGCACAAGTCAGCATAAATTTTAATAATAGTTGTGTTAGTCTGGGTTCTCTAGAGAAACAAAACCAGTAAAGCTTATATATATATGTATATATAGAGAAATTTATCTTAGGAAAATGGCTTACACACTTATAGAAGGTGGCAAGTCCAAAGTTCCTGGATCAAACGTCAAGCTGGAGGCTTTTACACATCAGGCTGGAGGCTTTTCCTGACTCTTGCAACCACAGGGGCTGTGTAGCTCAAGGCTGGCAGGCAGTACACCAGCTGTTGACTCCAATGAATGACGAATCCAAGATCTCCAGGCCGAATGGTGGACTGTTCACTCACAGAAAGTTGTAGGCAGCACAACAGAATCCCAATCCACAGAAGAATGTCTCTTTTCCCAGGATGTCCTTGGACATACTGGAAGCAGGCCACACCCCTAGGGAAACTCCCTTTCAACAGATTTCCTGCTCAAACATAATCATCTGATCCCATTATAGGAATAATCACATCACAACAGCTTAAACCACACAGAATTGTGGTCCACCCAAGTTGACACACAGCTCCAACTATCACAATAGTAGTATTAACTGGTCTTCCTTGTAGGTGTATGGATATTATCATCACTGACAGCACTGTATTTCAGGATAGATCTTGAAACATTTTTGGTTATGATGAATGGCATCCCATTCCTCTTCAATTTGTCATTCCTGGCATAGTCATAGGGTTGTCTGATTCAAAATGGCCAAAACCAGTCCATTTCAGCTCACTAATGCCTAGGATATTGATCTTTGTGTGTTCCCTTTCATTTTTTATATTTCCAATTTTCCTAGATTCAAATTTCTTACATGTTCTTATTATTAATGGATGTTTGCAGCTGTTTCTTCCCATTTTGAGTCATGCCACATCCCAAAAGTTTCACTCCCTCCATATCATGAAGGGACTCTACTTTGAGGTGGCAGTTTTATTCAAGTCATATTTTGAGTGTCTTCCAAACTGAGAGGCTCATCTTCTGGCACTATATCAGACAATGTTTCAAAGCTATTTATAATTTTCTCCAGTAATAAATCAGACAGTGTTTCAGTGCTATTCATAAGGTTTTCACTGTCCTATTCTTTGAGAAGTGGATGGACCCTTCCTTCTTCTAAGTCTTCCTTAGTCTGGAAGATCTGTCCACCATGGGTGGCCCTCCTGGTGTTTGAAATACCAGTGGCATAGCCTCCAGCCTCATGATAACACACAAGCCATCACAGTATGACAAACTGACAGACGCATGGTGGTATTCAATATTATTCCATGCCAATTGTTTAAATTAACCCAAAATTGGTTCAATACTCCACATTTGAAAATTACCTCACACTTTCTCAACCACCAATGAAAATCAGTGAGATGTCCATTAAAGAGGGTGAGAATCAATAAAGTAATGTGCCTAAGTCACAAAGCCTTTGAATGAGAGCTGGTCCTTGAGCTCCAGTTCTTCTCCTGGAATGCTGCCAGCTGTCTGGGCTCTGGGGAGAAGGACACTGGCTGTTCTTTGGGCCAAAGGAGTGGTAATTCTCAGCCAAGTCACTGGGCTTCCTTCTGCAAGCCTATGAAATACATAGCTAAAGGACAAAATCTTCTCTCCTTTGGAGCTGGTGTAAATAGGCAAACAGTATTATGGCCCCTTTCCTCTATAGAGAGACTCGTAAAGATCCTTCCAAGCCAATTATAAAGGAACTGTTTTCTGGGATCTCATGAGGAAAAAGCAAGTGAAACATTTTGTGTAAAGGCATTTTGAAAACTAAACAAATACTGCAAGTTGAATCCAACTAGATTGTAGGTTGTCTAGATGTGTCTTGTTCTCAAATCACACCTCTCTATTCCTCTTTATAGTAAAATGAAGTATGTTGACAATGACTAGGCAGGGGTGGGATGGGAAGGGAATAGTGTTATCTGAACTACAGAGTATGAGCCAGAGTTTTCTTGGATGAGTTCAGATATGATTCTACTCTTTCTTTCCACAGATAAGCTGACTCCAAGACAATGTGAGAGGAATATGGTGAACTTTGTTATATACAGAACTAAAATTTATGAAATAAAGGGTCATAGTTTTGAAACAAGAATTTTGTTCACAGTGGAGAAGTAGTTTTCACACTTGCCATCCATAGTAGTTTCACACCCTACTTTAAATAAATTTCTCAAGATAAAAGAACTGTAGAGAAAATTCAAGCCTTGACTTGCAATGCCAAAGGATTCTATGGGCAAACTATTGAACGATACAGGGAGCATGAAAAGAAGATGGAAGGAATACACAGAGTCACCATATCTAAAAGAGTTGGTCAATGTCCAACTATTTTAAGAGGTAGCCTATGATCAAGAACCAATGGTATTGAAGGAAGAAGTGCAAGCTGCACTGAAGGAATTGGTGAAAAGCAAGACTCCAGGAATTGATGCAATACCCATTGAGATGTTTCAAAAAATGGATACAATGCTAGTGGTCCTTACTCATTTATGCCAAGATATTTGAAGACAGCTACCTGGCCAGGTGACCGGAAGAGATCCATATTTGTACTCATTCCAAAGAAAGGTGATCCTAGAGAATGTGCAAATTATCAAACAATATCAGTAATATCACATACAAGTAAAATCTTGCTGAAGATAATTCAAAAATGGTTGCAGCAGTATATTGATAGGGAACTTCCAGAAATGTGAGTTGGTTTCAGAAGAGTACATGGAATGAGAAATAACATTGCTTATGTCAGTTAGGTTTTAACTGATATGAAAGAATAACAGAAAGATGTTATAGTAGTTAAGTTGTGTGTCGACTTGGCTGGGCCTGGTTTTGAGTGGCTGGGCTGCTGGTTGTAGTTACTCCCTGTGGTAAATTTCTTGATGTGGACTTTCTAGCCATTGTCCTCAATTCTGTGATGTATTGTAAATCCTACTATCCATGCTTGTTTGGGGTGGTGTGGTAGTTAAGGTCAGGTATCAATTTGGCTGGGCAGCTGGTAGTAGTCATTCCCTATAATGACTGGCAATTGGCTCTGTGATGGGATTTGTCTTGAGCTGCTGACTGTTATTGCCATCCACTTAGGTTATTTCTGTTGGGGCAATACAGGTGGAATGTATGTTGAGTCCTGCCTTGCTGGAGGGTATAATGCTAATCACCACCCTTACCTTCCTTGAGGGTATACCTACGAATCTCCTGGGAACATCCGCCCTCCTCTTGCTCTGGTTCTTGTTTTGGCTCATCCTCATCTCACCCCTGGATTTGGGACAGCAGCTGTCATCTGATCTGCTGATCAAGGTTCATCAAACCCCAAGAACTGGGAGGATCCTCCAGACCTACTCATGGACCTGGGACCCACCAGCCTGCCAGCCTCCACCACTACTACATGAGATGATCCCTTGGGTGTCTGTGAGTTCTGTGAGGTGTTACAGTCAAATACAAACCCTAAGATGGGGGAAATTATTGGGAGTAGGAGTTAATGTCTGAAATGATGGGGTGGCACGGTAATTTGGACATTTGGGAGAGAAATTGTTCAAGCACTCCCCAAGATGTGAGTGGTAATCAACTCCATGGTGGAATCTACTGGAACAGCTTAGTAGCTGCCTTAGGGATGTGGTCTGCTTGCTGTATTTAAGAAGAAGCCTTGGGAGAGGTCTTAAGCTTTTGGGCAAGCCTGAAACTTATATTTAGTCGAATCTTCATTCAGCAGCCTGCCATGCAGGTCCTGCCGATCTTGGGATTGTTTCTGGACTTGAACTAGTGGCCTGCTGTGTTGCTTGATATTTGTAGGCCTGTGCCATTTTACTTGTCGACCTTGGGTTTATCAGCCTCAGCAGCCAGCAGCTGCCTGAGTTAAGAGAAGCCCCTAACTTCAGTGGGCCAGGAGCAAAAGGCAGAGCTGAAGTCTAAGGTTGAGGGGCTTTCACCCGGCCCTTAGAACTAGCACTTTTAATGTGGACTTCTAGCCTCTTAAATTGTAAGAGAATAAATCCCTGTTTGTTCAAGACACACATTTGTGGTGTTTTCTGTTAGAGCAGCACTAGAGGACCAAAACAGATGTCTACCTGTGTTTCACTGACTACACAAAGACATTCCATTGTGTAGATCATAACAAATTATGGATAACATTGTGAAGAATCAGAATTCTAGAAATTTTTTTTTTCATGAGGAACCTGTACTTAGACCAAGAGGTTGTCATTTGAAAAGAACAAGGGGACACTGCATGGCTTAATAATCTGGAAGGGTGTGTGTCAGGGTTGTATCTTTTCACTGTACTTATTCAATCTGTATGCTAAGCAAATAATTCAAGAAGCTGGACTATATGAAGAAGAATGTAGCATGAGGATTGGAGGAAGACTCATTTAACAACCCGAGATACACAGATGATACAACCTTGTTTGTGAAGTGAAGATAACTTGAAGCCCTTACTGATGACTACAGTTTGCATTATAGATTACATCTCAACATAAAGAAAATGGAAGTGCTCACAACTAGACCAATAAGCTGCATCATGATAGATGGAGAAAAGTTTGAAGTTATCAAATATTTCATATTACATGGACCCATAATCAACACCAATGAGGCAGCAGTCAAGAAACCAGATGACTGGACAAATGTGCTGCAAAAGATCTCTTTGAAGTGATAAGAAGCAAAGATGTCACTTTGAAGACTCCAGTGCGCCTAACCCAAGCTATAGTATTTTCAATAGCCTCATATGCATGTGGAAAGGTGGAGAATGAATAAGGAAGACTGAAGAAGAGTTGATGCCTTTGAATTGTGGTTTTGGAGAATACTGAAAATATCATGGACGATCAAAAGAATGAATAAATCTGTCCTAGAAGAATGCTCCTTGGATGTGAGAATGGACAGACTTTGTCTCACCTACTTTGGTCATGTTGCCAGAAGAGAACATTCCCTTGAAAAAGATATCATGCTTGATAAAGTAGAGGGGGAAGACCTTCAACAACATGCATTGACACAATGGCTGCAATGACTGGCTCAAACATAGCAAGGATTGTGAGGATGGTGCAGAACCAGGCAATGTTTTGTTCTATTCTATGTAGGGTCATTATGAGTGAGAGCCTACTTGACAGCACCTAATAACAACAGCAGCAACATGTAACAGCAAGGGCATAGTGTCACATTTTAAGGAGCTGGGTGAGATTGGTTGTGAGTTTGAGATCTTTTAGACACCAAAAAGGAGAAAATTGTTTCCTTCTGCCTTAATGGTACAAGTGCATTAATTATTCTTTCATCATGTTTAGAATATATATGTGTAACATGTTTCTGATGCATAACAAACTACCCCTAAACCTATTGAATTAAATAACAATTTTATTTAGATCATGATCCTTTGGGTGGGTTGGATGACTTCACTTATATTTTCTGAGTTCTTTAAAGCATTTGTGATCAGCTGGAAGCTGGATAGGAGCCCTGGTGATGCAGTGCTTAAAGCACTTGGCTACTAACCAATAGGTTGGTAGTTCAAACACTCTATCCACTCCGTGGGAGAAAGCTATGGAAGTCTGATTCCATAAACATTACAGCCTTGGAACCCCAATGGAGACAGTTCCACTCTGTCCTATAGAGGCACTATGAGTTGGAATCAACTCAATGCCAATGGGTTTGGTTTGATTTGGATTGGCAGCTGACTGATCTATGCTATATGATGGATCAATTTCATATGGCCTTTCTCACAATGGTCTTGTGACTCCCAGCAAATGATTGTGTGGGGCTATGCTAACAAGGTATTTATGATTCACCAAGGGGATTGGTCAGTTTTTTTATCCTTCTAGACTAACAATGACCTATCCCAGAGGTAGAGAAAGAACTTCACTACCACCATGAAAGAAGAGCTAAGTGTGGAATGTGTCTTTTGGACCCAGGTCCCTGCACTGAGGACTTCCTAGATCCAGGAGATATGAAATTTTGTCATAAGATCAGGCAGATCACAAATGAACATGAGAAACACTTTCCAATCTTCTTATTAAATTTGTTTTTCATATCTGAGGTCTTGACATAAAAGTGGTGAATTTAGCACTCTGTGTGAGAACCACTAAAATATTTAAATTTTTTATCCCAGGAATTCTACTACTTGAAATCTTTTCTAACTAAATTATTCTAATTATGGAAAATTTTGCATACTTGAAGATGTATCTCTTAAGCTTTATTTATAAACAAAAAAACTCACCAAACTCCCTGCTATGGAGTCAGAACTTACTCATAGCAACCCCACTTTAGGTTTCTGAGGCAATATCACTATGGAAGTAGATTGCCCAAATTTTCTTCCAAGGAGTGGCTGGTGGGTTTGAACTGCCAGCCTTCTGGTTAGCAGTCAAATCAAATGCCTTAGATACTGCACCACCAGCTTTATTTATAGAGATATAAGATTATAAATAAATTCATAAGTCCACAAATGAGTAATGGTTTAAAAATAAAAAATGAAAAAGAGTAATGGTTAACAGTATATCTATTTGAGAGAATATTATAAAAAATGCAAGTATGTGTATGTTTTATAATAAGAAAAATGTTGCATTGTCAAATGCTGGTAGATACAAATAGATAAATAAAGATAGAAAAACCTATAGGTATATAGAAATTTAAGATATAGAAAAATATAATATATACATAATTATTATTTTGGAGGTAATAGGACTATGAGAGGGAGCTCTGGTGGTGCAATGATTAAAGCACTTAGCTGCAAACTGA
This sequence comes from Orycteropus afer afer, assembly GCF_000298275.1. Taxonomy (NCBI): domain Eukaryota; kingdom Metazoa; phylum Chordata; class Mammalia; order Tubulidentata; family Orycteropodidae; genus Orycteropus; species Orycteropus afer. The sequence goes on along the minus strand of NW_006921745.1, from coordinate 6,768,398 downwards.
AATGTTGACAATTCGAACCCACCGGCCACTCTGCTGCAGAAGGATGTGACAGTCTACTTCCTATAAAGATTTACAGCCTTGGAAATGCTATGAGTCAGTTCTATTCTGTCCTGTAGGGTCACTATGAATTGGAATTGATTGGGTTTTTGGATTGGGACATGAGTGATTGTTTCTTCTATCATTTTCTTTCTTCTTGTCATGGTTTTTGATAATGATGTTTGCAATGAGAACTAAGCTTTTCATTAAAAAATGTTTACAAAAAAGATGAATACAACTACCTCTGGAATTATTCTTTATTCTTTTACTTTGGAAGAATAAATGCTATAGTTATACAACTTCTTTGGCTTGGTTACAAATGGACTAAGTTGTTTTGATATCTTCTTTATGGTTAGCTGGATTTTTTTTTCCTACTAGTCCCTTGACTGCTCTGAGTTGTGGAAATCCAAGAATTGTGCTATCATGTGACCAAAACTCCCTCTGAGTTAGCTTTGCCTTACCTTTCCCATTAAGTGGGATCACACATTAAGTGATCAAGTTGTCCAGAGAGCACTGGAGAATACTACCTCAAAAGGTGAAATAAAATATCTCTCTTCAATCCATCTGACAAATGTTCATGAAGTAAATGCTACAAGTCAGGCTTACTCATACAAGGGTTGTACAAGGATGACTTCCAGGTGATACAACCTATTCTAAGAGATAGTGAGCATGCCAACTCCTACCTCTTTGGCAAAGCATATGCAAAAGAGGACTATTAACTAAGAGATAATAGTGATGAAGAAGTGAGTTTTATTCACGAGTTAAGAAAAATGAAAAATCCTTACAGAAAAGTGAATTGTAGAATGAACCCAATGATCAATCTAACACAAATGATGGACATATATGTTCAATATGGATGCCATGAGCCATGTATGACTGGTGAACACTGGAAATGTGACTCGTGTGACTGAGAAATTGAGGAGTTTTTTTTTTACTTTATTAATTTAAATTTAAATAGCCATATGTGCATATGCCTCATGCATACGGCTCATGGCTGGGAGGAGAGCTTGAGGCCACGTTGGGGAAGGCCTTAGATAGCAGGTTGGGAGTTTGGGTTTATTTATAGGCAATGGATAATAATTTTTGGAGCAAAGGAGTAATAAAATTACATCTGCTCTTAAGCAGATAACTAGAGAAGAAGTTGTAAGCTGGTAGCACACAGTGGGCCAGCAGGAGGGGTTAGTTTGATCCAAGGTATTTTATTGTAATGAAGGTTTCACAATAGAGATTTTACATCACAAAAATTCCTATTTCAAGCTTTTATTTTTTTGGGGGGGAAGCAAATATCTGTGAATGTCAAGTCCATGTATCTCTGACTCTCTTCAGTTTTCCACAATCCACACTCGTCATTTGTTCATTTTGTTACCTGCCTCACCCCTGTGTGCCCTGGAGCTGGGGACATCAGCTAGGAGATCTATGGAATATCTACTGTTGTGTTGTGCAATATGGCAGTCGTATGCACATATGGCTATTTAAATTTAAATTAATAAAATAAAATTAAAACTCCTCAATTTCTCAGTCACATGAGTCACATTTCAAGTGTTCACCAGTCATACATGGCTCATGGCTTCCATAATGAACAGTACCAATATGGAACATTTTCCCCTGCCATGGAAAAGTTCTATAATGCAGTATCCCCACCCCCTTTTTTTTATTGTGATTTGGGTGAAGATTTACAAAGCAAATTCACTTTCCATACAGCAGTTCACATACACTTTGTCTCATGACATTGACCACAGCTTACCACAATGCAACAGCTCCCCTCCCACTTCCTCCCCATAGTTACCTCTTCCCAGTGTCCATCCCTCCATGCGCACTCCTGCCCTCTGAGCTATCTCCCTGTGCATAAGCAGCCCTTCTTTCTCCCATAATTGTTCTCTCCAAGGAATGTATCTACCTGGGGTAAATGTTCAATTCATATGCCTGTCTTTTGTTTGGTTGGAAACCACGGGTATGGGTTCAATTCCAGACCTGAAGGGCAGCTAGGGGCCATAGTCTCAGGGGTTCCACCAGGCTCTATCGGACCAGCAAACCTGGTCCTCCCCCGCTTTTTTTTTTCTCCAAATGATTTTGAGTTTTGTTCCACATTGTTCTCCCTCTCTATCAAGGATCTCGTACACAGATCGCTTTCCAAGTGGATGACAGTGGTAGCCGGGCACTATCTAGTTCTTCTGTTCTCATAGTCGTATAGGCTGCAGATTGGATGGTATACCAGTTGTTAGGACTAATTGTTTCCATGAATTTTGTTTTTCTTCATTCTTCTTTGCTCTGGATGAAGAGAGACCCATCGTTGCATCTAGATGGCAGCTTTCTAGCTTTTAAGTTCCCAGTTGCTACTCACCAAAGTAGGAGGTGGAACAATGTTTTATATAGTATGTTATGCCAATTGAGCTTGATGTCCCCTGCAACTATGGTCCCAAGCCCACAGGTTCAACTACTTGGTCCCTCTGGGTAGCTGGCTATGACCAAGCAGTGACCACAACCTTGCCCCTTGTCAGCTGTACTATACACCTGGGAATTCTCATCATTCACATAAACTTATAGGACCATTGTCTGCCAATACTATACATGTTCTTGGATACACTCCCCATCTCATAGACATACCTAATAGTTCATCCTGTCCACCCATCTATCCACCCATATACCCATGTTGGCCTTCACTGACAATGCAGTACTGTATGTGCAAAAGTGTTAATCTTTGTTGTCTGTACCTCCCATGTACCTCTCTGTGTCTTTCTCATTATCAATTCTGCCATATTGGTCACTCACATTTGGTACATTGCCCTTCTCTTCACCCAAATCAATACTTCTCTCTATCTATCTAACAGCATTCCCTCCCCTCCCCTGCCACCCTATAAAGAAGTATTAGTATAAAGGTTAATTGGGAAGCTACTGCAACAGTCCAGGGGAGAAACAATGAATCTCCTAAAATAGGCAGTGGAGGTGGAGATGGAGTGTGATATCTTTCCTCTTCAGAGCACTCTGTTGTTTGGCTTCTCACTGATACAATTAGACTAAAGTTGGCTTTCAAACTCTCATTTTCGTGAGTGTTTGAAAATACATTCTTGTTGAGTGTGGCACAATGTTTGTCAAGCATTCCAGTAATATGTATTGTGTGTATTTAACAATACTGATCATTTTCACCCCAAGTTGGTTTCTTGGAAATGCTTACTCTTTGGTTCCTGGGAAACCTAAGGAGCTAAGTGCTATAAAAACTCATGAAAGCATCAAGCGGAAAGTATTTTGAGTGCTTTCACAGAGTGGTGCTCCAGACATTTGAAGCATTATTATCCTCAAAAACAGTATCAGGACTCTCTTCTTTGTGACCTCCATCTATTATGATTGTGAGTAGAGGGAACTTACTGGTAATGACATGAATAGTTCTTTCAGATTTATTATTCCAGATCTGGATCCTTCCAGTATATTTTAGTGAAGCTCAAATACTTGAGAACACAGGATACACGTCTATATATGTGTTGCTCCTCAATCCTCAGAGATAGGCTTAAGCTGGCAAAAGTACAAAGGATTTCTTTACTTGATCTTGCTCAGCTACCTAGCAGAAATCTCCACCTGGGATAGTCTGGTGAGTGAGAGATGGTGCTTGTTTGATTGTTCAATACAAATATATGTGGAGAGTTATGTGCAGAATGATGGATCAACAAAAAGGAAATATTCTCAGTGTCTGCTTGAGAAATAGTGTTGAGAAACTCTGAATTGGGAAACAAAGCAGCTAAGGATTAATTGTGGGACATATGGGGAATCTGGATTCCTAGTCCCATCCATTTGACTCCTTGCAATGTTGTGGATCTTCACATGAAACATACTCGATAAAGACATGCAGGAATTCTCCCATCTTTCTGTGTCTTCTTTGCTGGAGAGCAATAGACCCTATGCCTTGGTCCAATGCCCTCCTTTTCAGTAGATAAAACAGTTGTTATCTATGGCATGATTTTTATTTAAAAGAGCTGGCTTTAAGTCTTATACTCAAAGCTTTCTTTTAACCAGAAAAGTTACCAATAGAAATAGAGGTTTGGTTTGAAAATGAATTTCTAGTCAACCTGCCCAAGTGTCTGCTCACCCTGTAAGAGGTTGGCTCTGCCATTTGCCAGTGGAACTTGTACAACTTCAAAGGCAGGGCAGGCCAGGCACAGCCACTTCCCAGTGCTTCTAAGTCCTCTCTAAGTTCACCAAGTTGGGCCTACACTAGCATAGGAGAATGAAAAAAAGAGCTAGGCCTCTGTGATAGTTATCTTTGTTTAATACCATTTATTTATGCAAATAATGCTCACTTTTTTTTTTTTTTTTTTGCCAACCACAGCCTCCCTCCAAAATATTTTTGTAAGCATGCTATATTATTTTTTTTAATTTTTTTATTGTGATTTCAGTGTAAGTGTGCAGAGGAAATTCATTTTCCATACAGCAGTTCATATACATTTTGTCTCATGACATTGACTGAAATTGCCCACAATGTAATAGCTCTCTTCCCACTTCCTCCCCATAGTTATCTCTTCCCCGTGTCCTTCCCTCACATGCACTCCTACCACCCTGAGCCATGTTCCTGTGCATACACTGGCCTTCTGTTCTCCCATAATTGATCTCTCCAAGAAGTGTGTCTACCTGATGTAAATGTTCAGCCCTTATACCTGTATTTTATTTGTCTGGAAGCCACAGGAGTGAGTTCAATTCCAGATCTGAAGGGCAGCTAGGGGCCATAGTCTCAGGTGTTTCACTAGGCTCTATCAGACCAGCAAACATGGTCCTTTTTTTTTTTTTTTTCTATGATTCTGAGTTTTGTTCTACATTGTTCTCTCATTCTATCCAGGATATCCTACACAGATTGCTTTCTGAGTGTTTGATGGTGTTAGCTGCACACCATTTAGTTATTCTATTCTAATGGTTGTATAGACAGAGGACCACATGGTCTGCTAGTCACTTGGCCTGATTGTATGCATCTTTAGTTTTTTTCATTGTTCTTTGCTCTAGATGAGGAGAGACCCATCATTGCATCTAGATGGCCACTTGCAAGCTTTTAAAATACCAGTCACTACTTGCCAAAGTAGGATATGGAAAAATGTTTTTGTGTAGTATGTTATGCCAATTGAGCTTGATGTTCCCTGGGACCATGGTCCTGAGACTACAGGCCCAGCTATTCACTCCCTCTGGGTACTTGGCTGTGGCCAAGAAGTCACCACAACCTTGTCCCTTGTCAGCTCTACTATATATCTGGACATTCTTACAGAACATACAAATACACTTGTAGAAACATTGTCTTCCAACCCTATATGTGGTCGTGGACACATTCCCCACTGCCTAGACATACCTGATCATTTAGCCTGTTCACCCATCTATCTACCCGTAGATCAATGTTTGCCATCACTGACAATGCAGCACTCACTGTATGTGCAAAAAGGTTCATCTTTGTTGTCTGTATCTCCTATGCACCTCTCTATGTCTTCTTCTTCCTAAATACCTCTGTGTTGATCACTCACATTTGGTGTGTTGCCCTTCCCTTCACGCAAATCAATCCTTGTTTTCACCTATCTATATACTAATTGTTTTACATGTTGCTATAAATTATTACCATGGCATGCTTAGGAAAATACTTTGAGGGGAGGGCACAATTGGCCAAAATGTATAATGGGCATGGCATTTGTGTGAAAATAATGGTAATAATCTTCAAAATTCTTGAGAATTCCTTTTCCTTTTGGCTAAATAATTCTATTCCCTCAATAATTTTACTCATTTTTTCCCCTTTCAGTAACAAAAATTACTTAGATATCATGTCTTATAATTCATTGATTCTCCCCATCACCTATGTCCAGCAGGAAACGTAACATTTGGAAAAAAAATAATTAAGTTAGTTAAAAATTAATAAATGTTTAATGAAGTATAATATGGCTACATAAAAGTACATACATGGTAAATGTTCAGTTCAATTAATTATTTCAGAACAATCACACTTGCATATCCAATACTCAGGTCAAAATATAGAACATTATCAGCACCACAGACGCTCCCTCATGCCCTGCTTATTACTCCTCCTTTCTCCCTGAAGGTAACCATTTTCCAGAATTATAACACCATGATTAGTTGTATCTGTCTTTAAACTTTATGCAATCATATGATATATACTTTTGCTACTGCCCTATTTCAGTCCACATTATGTTTGTGAGATTCATCTATATTGTTATATAGATCATTTATTTTAATCATTATATGGTTTTGCCTTGCATGAATATACCATAATTCATTTATTCATCTCACTGTTAATGGACATTTAGGTTATTACCAGGTCAATGCTCTTAAAAACGCTACTGTGATCATTGTTAAACATTTTTTTTTGGTGCATATATTCGACAGCAGAATTTCTAAGTCGTAAAGTAAACATACATTCAACTTTAACGGATATTTCCAATCAGTCTACCAAAATAAAAATACCAATATAAATTCTTACTGATTACAGTTGTACTATATTCTTGGTGAGGAGCTCTGGTAGCATAGCGGCTAAGGCGCTTGACTGCTAACCAGAAGGCTAGCGGTTCAAACCCATCAGCAACTTCCTCGGAAGAAATTGGGCAATCTACTTCCATGGTGATAACGCCTCGGAAACCCAAGGAGGGGTCGCTATGAGTCAGGTCTGACTCGACAGCAAATGACAACATATTCTTGGTATTATCAGCTGTTTAGATTTCAAGCATTCTAGAGCATGTGTAGTGGTATCCCTTGTGGTTTTAAGTTACAGTCTCTTGCTGGAGATTTTATATCTTTATTGATTTTTTTGATTTCCTCTTTAATTAAGTACCTAGTAAAATATTTTCTTTTTTTTTTTTTTAATTGGACTTTCAGTCTTTTTCTTCATGATTTTGTAGAAGCTTCTACATAGTTTGAATTTGAATGAGTCTTTTGTCTCTTGCATGTATTAAAAATATCTTCTCACACTTTGTGGCTTGCCTTTTCACTTCCTTAATACTGTCTTTTGTTGAACAAAAGTTCCTGATCTTAATGTAATCAACTTGTCAGTAATTTTCCTTATACTTAGGGCCTTTTATATACTTTTAAAATAATTTTGGCCTACTCCATAGCCATGCATTAATGGTTTTATGTATTTTTGAGAAGCTTTATTATTATTTTATTTTTCTCATTTAGATCTGCAATTCACCTGGAATTGATTAATTGATTTTTGTGTGTCTCTTCTCAGTTTTCTTATTTACTTCATTATCTATAAAGTCTTATTTTATTTCAGTTGAGCCAATTCAGTTTAAGGAAAAGATTTTCTTTCTCTCCTTCTCTGTTCTGCAAATTTTGTCATGAATCAAATGTCAATATATACCTATGTCTGTTTCCCAGCTTTTTTTTTTTATTCCAATGCATTATTTGTCTATTCTTGTTTACTTAGCTGTACCAAAAAAAAAAAAAGAAAAAACCCTCATTCGTGTCAAGTCAGATTCAACTCATAGAGACCCCTCCTTCAGTTTCTGAGGCAGTATCCCTATGGAAGTAGATTGCCCAACCTTCCTCCCGAGGAGTGGCTGGTGGGTTTGAACTGCCAGACTTTGGTTAGAAGTCAAATGCCTTAGGCACTACACCACCAGAGCTCCTTATTCCATGGATACTCATAATAATTTTTGACATCTGGAAGAGTAAACCATCCAAGTTTGTTCTTCCTGTTCAAGATTGTCTTAGCTTTTTAGCCTTTTGCATTTGCATATAATTTTAAAATCAGCTTGTGAGTTTTGATACATACACAGATTATTAAGATACTAATTGGCATTATATTAAAAATATACATAAATCCAGTGAGAATTTACATATGGGTACACTTGTGTACTCCTTAATTTCTGTAAAAAAGAGATTATAGTTTTATGTGTTGACGTCTTTAACATCTTTCATTATTTTTATTCCAAGTGGAATTCCTTGCCCCTTTTCCTACCTCAAATGGAAAGTATTCATAACTCAACCATTAAAGATGATTATTGGATGATTTTTAGATACAGTTGTTTTGCTTTGTTATTAGATATCCTTTATCAGATGAAAACATAGAAACATAACATTTTGATATTTTGTAATTTTAATTTTGATATATGGTGTTTTTGTTGTTGTTGTTTGCCGTCGAGTTGGCCCCGACTCATAGCGACCCCTCCTTGGGTTTCCGAGGCAGTATCTCTACGGAAGTAGGATTGCCCAACCTTCCTTCCAAGGAGTGGCTGGTGGGTTTGAACCGCCAGCCTTCTGGTTAGCAGTCAAGTGCCTTAGCCACTATGCTACCAGAGCTACATGGTGTTTTAAGGACCTAAAATAAGCTATTGAAAGGTCAGAGTGACAAGGTTATAAGCACAGTCTGCTGCATTCAGCCTCTGAGTTTTAACCATTTATCCTTCCATCCCTGAGCTTCAATCATTCCTGGATTTCACATTTCTGAGTATTAACATTAAGGCTCTCAGGGCTGGAGTAGGACAGGTATGGATTGAAAGAGCTTCTTTCTCATGTTTCTTAGTAATAGTTTTTTTTTTTTTTTTTTAATTTGGGCTATTGCCTGAAAGTGTATGAGTCCACCAAAACAGGTATCTCAAAATCTGAGTTAACAGATGTCCCCCAAATGATAGTTGAGGTTTTGGTTGACGGCCTATCATGTCCTATGCATATTTTTTAATCATCTTAATAATTCTTATTTGTTCAGTCTTCACTGACTTCCCCAAAATTATTTGTTCTTTTGTATTTTCATACCTACATCTCTGCTTCCCATTTCTGGGTCTCCTTATCTCTTCTGGGCTTCAGCATCCACCTGCCAACTCTTGTCTCAGATAAACTCCTATCACTGTATCCATGGTCAGGTAGGTATAAGTGAAATAAAAACACAGAGTGGTAAAATTTACAATAACCAGATCTGATGGGTCAGATTCTGTCCTCAAACCAGAAGTTATAGACAGGTGCTTCCTTTATCTGAAACTCTGGTCACCTGCTCTGCCCAACCAATGGACATTTTGACAATTAGTTCCAGAAGGCCTACACTCCAGGGAGCTGCAAGTTCCTAATTTCTACTCTCTTACTGGCCAGAGAGAGTCATGGATATTCTTACTTGTTTCGAAGATAATAGAAAGAATGGGCTAAGAGGTTTGGAGAAATCTATTGTTTTGCTCTTTCTAAGTCCCTTTCTATGTTTCCTCTAGATCCATCCTTCTTATCTTTCAGTGTGCTACTCAAAGACCACTTATCTCCAAACATCTTTCTTTGTTCTACACTTCCTCATCATGGATAGTATAAACTCCTTTCCCAAGACATGTAGTAGCCAGCCTCCAAGATAGTCCTCAATGAGTTTCACCTCCTGGTCTGACAACACTATTCAGTCACTTCCATTATGGAATACAATATCGAGAAAATGACAGAGTGTGACTGCAATCATAAAATATTGTGTCTTCTACCTTGCTTTCTCTGGAATCACTCACACTGGTAAAGCCAACTGCAATGTTGTGAGGGCACTAGCAGTCGTATGGAGAGGTCCATGTGATAAAGAATTAAAGGCCTGATGCTAAAAGACAGTCAAATTGCCAGTCATGATGAATAAACCATTTTTGAAGTGGATACTCCAGCTCCAGCCAAATCTTCAGGTGATTGAAGTCCTGATGAACTTTGTGATTGCAACCACTTGGGACACCTATGTCAGAACTACTCAATTAACTTGTTTTTAAATTATCAACCTACAGGAATTGTGTGAGATAATGAATATTATTTGTTATTTTTAACTGCTAAATTTGCTGTAATTTGTTATAGAGCAATAGGTAATTAATACAACTAAGCTCAGGCATTGTCTCTTCCATGAAGACTTGCCTGATTCCCCCATAGAGTTTTGACTACTTTCTATTTTGGGTGCTCACTACTCCCTTTCACAAACTTTCTAATAGCATGCCTGACATTTATGCATTTAACAATGTGTAAGTCAGCTTCACAGTGATGGGATGCTGGTATTTTTCCACTTAGCATCTTTCTCTCGTTCTTTTCATCTGACAGTAACTTCATTCTTCTTTTAGGGAACTACCTAAGTGTGTTTCCTCTTGATGTTTCTAGAATTCTGCCTTCCTGGATCCATGTAATTGATTCATGCTAAATCAATCATACGTACACCATTTTTCTGGTCATTGTGATTTGCTCAATAACTTGGGTATTTTAGTTGAAGTATTTTTGACTGCAAATAACAGAAACCCTGATTCAATGAACAAAAGGAAATTTATTTTATCACATAATAGGACATGTACAGGGAAGAAAGGGTCAAGCATGGTATCGTAGTATATTTGACACTATCTGTCTGTCATTTTCTCAGCTCTACCCTCCTCCCTGTAATGACCTTGTTTTCTGTGTAGCTTCTCTCATGTCACAAGATGGTTACACAGAAATTGGGGCATGGTGCTTCACTATGAATGCTTAGAAAGAGATAGGAGGGGAAAGAGAGAGACAGAAAATGTCTTCCTTAAACATGAACTAAGTATACTTCCCTTCAGCTTGCCTGACCCAGTATGGGTCAGGTACTGACTCCAGCTCAGTAACAATAGCCCAGAAAATGACATATATTGATTAGGTTAAACCTGGGTTCTTGAAGTAGTCATTGATTAGACCCATCATGGGAGATAGGAATGAGATCAGCTTCTTCTGAGTCCTACAATGTGCTTAGGGGAGGAAGAGATATTAAATGAGGAAGAAAGGTAACATTAACTGCATGTGTCCACCACAAAGCCATCTTTGGGTCTTTTTAATCTTGGAGTGCTAATGTGGAAGGATATTAGACTAAAGCACCTGCTGCTATATTCCTCTCCATTTGGTGAAAGCCAATGTTTAGTAGAAGAGAATCAGAGGAAAGACCAATCAGATGAGAGACGAATGAGAGTTCTTCCAATAGATCAGAGCCTGAATCCAGCCATCTCAAGTCAAGGGCTAACCTTTCTGCAACTTGTTTACATGAATCAATAAATTCCCCATTTGGCCTAAAAGAATTTCAGCTGTGTTTGTTATTTGCAGTTGAAAGATTATCTACTGGTGCTTGACCCTCCTAAGTGATATATCTTATCCCATTTGTCTTTAAGCATCAATTGTATGATGGTTAGTACACAGTAGGTCTTTGTTAAACATATGTGGATTAATGGATGAACTAATGATAATACACAGATTTTGCAGTGACAGAGAGTAATCAGTGGACCTCAGGAAGAGTAGTGGTACTTTTGGTGGGTGTTTCCAACATGGTTGTTGCTCTTGGCATTGCCAACAAAA
>NW_006921745.1:6721677-6756871 GCF_000298275.1 Orycteropus afer afer | reverse complement strand
CTCGGAAGGAAGGTTGGGCAATCCTACTTCCGTAGTGATACTGCCTCGGAAACCCAAGGAGGGGTCGCTATGAGTCGGGGGCGACTTGATGGCAAATAACAACAACAACAACAAGAGTTCTCATGTAAATGGTGAGACAAAGGGCAAAGAAATGTCTTATGATAGGTTTATTCATATAAAAAAACCCCAGCACATTTGTTCTTTTAACATTATTAAGCATTTCCTCATCTATTATTTCATTAGACAGTAATCGTGTTTCAATATGGTGCAATTTTCCAGAAAAAAAGAAGATGAACCAAATGCCTAATGTTACATAACTAGTAGAGTGTGAGATGGGGCTGGGAATCAGGTCTCCTGGAATCCCGGTCTGGGCTCTTCTAATTAGAATTAAGAACATATGAAAAATCCAAAATACAAAAGCTATATCAGATTTGATCCAGCAACCCCATTACTAGGTATATATCCTAAAGAAGTGAGAACCAGGATAAGAACAGATATATGTACACCCATGTTCATCACAGCACTATTTACAATAGCAAAAAGATGGAAACAACCTAAAACCAAACCAAACCCACTGCTGTCAAGTCATATCCAACTCATAGCAACCCCTCCTTGAGTTTCTGAGGCAGTATCACTGTGGAAGTAGATTGCCCAACCTTCCTTTCAAGGAGTGGCTGGTGGGTTTGAACCACCAGCCTTCTGGTTAGCAGTCAAATGCCTTAGGTACTATGCTACCAGAGATCCTGGAAACAACCTAGGTGCCCACAAATAGGAGAATGGATAAGCAAACTATGGTACATGCACAAAATGGAATACTATGCAACTGTAAAGAATAATGTAGAATCTGCAAAACACTGCATAATGTGGATGAACTTGGAGGATATTAAGCTAAGTGAAATACATCAATCACAGAAGGACAAATACTATATCAGTTCATTATTGTAAAAAGTCATGGAAAGGTTTATATATGGAAGGAAACTTTCTTTGTTGGTTACCAGGGGTGAGAGAAGAGGGGAGGAAACAGCCAAAAAAGAAAAAAAAAAAACACCAAAAGACTATTACATTAAAACAAAAACAAAAACAAACCTTAATGCTGTTGAGTCCATTCAATACATAGCGACCCTCCTGGGGCTTATGAGACGGTATCTCTACAGAAGCAGATTGCCCAATCTTCCTTCCCAGGAGTAGCTGGGGGGTTTGAACTGCCAGCCTTCTGGTTAACAGTCCAATGCCTTAGGCACTACAAATATGTAATATTGATTTATTTAAAAAATTGCGTCTTATAAAGACATGATTAATCTTCAAAATGGACTGTTGTATGGTGATACATGAAGGAAACTTTCATTTCATTCTTTTCCCAGAAGAAAGTGAGTACATTTTGTTCATCTAGGCACAAGCAAACAAGTACAACTGGGGAAGATAGATGTCACGACACATGAGATTTCAAAAAAATCAAGAAACAAAAGCTGAAAAGAGACAAGGACCTTTCCCTAGAGGCAACAGAAAGAGAAATCCTTCCTCAAGAGCCAGTACCCTGAATTCAAACTCCAGCTTCCTAAACTGTGAGAAAATAAATTTCTGCTTTTCAAAGCTACCTATGTGTAGTATTTCAGGTATAGCAGCACTAGATAAATAAGACAAAATGGTACCAGAGGGTGAGGTGCTGTTTAGATACCTAAAATGTGGATGTGGTTTTGCAATTGGGTAATGGCTAGAATCTGGAGGGATTTTGATGTGCTTCCTAGTAAGATTCTTCATTGCCTTGAAGAGACTGGAATTATGGATGTCAAAGGCAATTCTGGTGAGGAGAGCTATATAAAAAATCTCTATTATCTTATAGAATACCTATTGTACTGACAACAGAATGTTGCTAGAAGTGTGCATATTAAATGTGCTTCTGGTATGGCTTTAAAAGAAAATTATGAACAAGTAATTGGACAATGGAGAAAGGGTGATTTCTTTTATGCAATGACAAATAGCTTGTCTTAATTATGTTCAAATATTTGGTGGAAGATAGAACTTGTAACTGATGAGCTTGGGTATTTGACTGGCAAAATTTCTAAGCAAGATCTTAAAGGGCCAGTGTGGTTTGTTCTTGTCACTTACAGTAGAACACAGAAGGAAAGAGATGGAATTAAACATGAACAGTGTGAAATGAAACAAGAACATAAAGATTTGGAAAATTCTATTGCACACACTAAGGATATGTACCCTAAAACAAGGACTTGGTGATTCTTTCTTTTGTTGAAGAGATTAAGGCTGTGACTGATGGATCCATTCAGCCACTGAAGCAAAAATCCCATTATTTATATCTTAGACTGAAAAGGAAAGAAATAGTACAAAATGAAAGAAAGCTGCCTACTTCCTGGAATATTTTAGGCAGAAAACAGGTCAAAGGAGCTATATCTACTGTCCTCTGAGAAAAAGACCATCCCTGGAGCAGCTTGGAGATCTGCAGAACTGTTGAAAGGAATTTGAGTTACCACAGTTACAAAAGTTGGAGCTATAGGCTCCTAGGTTTCAAAGGGTGCAACCACAACCTCCTTGGTTTCAGAGTCAGAGCTTCACCAACTTGGTTGTGCAGTTGGGCTGCCATTAGGTGGGCCAAGAGGAAGGGGCCACTGTCCAAACTCAGAGCAGGGCTGCCATGACCAATGGCCAAGAGAATTGGGTTACCATCCAAAGCTGAGGGGATGGGGTTGGCATGTCCGATGACCAGGAGAACAGAGCCTACAGGGCCTGAGGGATGGGGTTACTATTCAGGTGAAGTGGGAGAATGGCTACTCAAAACTGAGGAAGAAGAGTTGCCCTCTCAGTGGGCCTGGAAGGTAGGGGTGAATGCTAGGCTCAAGGGGCCTCCATTCAGAGTCCAGAGTATTACCAACACCCAGACTCTGGAGGGCAAAGCCATTTCCCAGATGGTCCCCAGAAAACAGAGAATTATTTTCAAGCCTTGAGAGCTAATGTAATTTATTATTCTGAGTTCTGGACTTGCTTGGTTCCCATTACCCCATCTTTCCCTCAAATTTCTCCCATTTGTAATGGATGTGTCTACTTTGTGCCTGTTTCACCATTATACTTCAGAAGCAGATAAATTGTGTTCTAGATTTCACAGGTTAACAGATGAAGAGGAAGTTTGTCCCAGGGTAAAATATGCCCAAAATCTCACCTATATTTGATTTTGACAATTCAGAAGATGAGATTTTGGACTTGAAGTAGATTTAAGACTTTTGGGATGATGTGATGCATTGAATGTGTTCTGCATGTGAGAAGAACATGAATTTTGGGGACTGAATTGTGTCATCTCAAAATATGTGTTGTAAATCTTAATCTTTATACCTGTGATTATAATCTCATTTGGGAATGGATTTTCTTTGTTATGATAATTAAACAGTATTAGCGTAAAGTGTGTCTTAAATCAATCTCTTTTAAGATATAAAAGAGCAGTTTAGGCATAACCAGGTAAGCACAGCTGGGGGAAGATAGATGTCATACTACATGAGATCCCCAAAGAACCAAGAAACAGAAACTGAAAAGAGACAAAGATATTCTCCTAAAGCCAACAGCCTTCCCCTAGATCTCATACCCTGAATTTAGACTGCTAGCCTCCTAAATTCTGAGAAAAGACATTTCTGTGTGTTAAAAACCTCCACTTGTGGTATTTCTGTTATAGCAGTGATAGATAACTAAGATACCCCTTTTCTGAAGTCACAGGTATTCTTAATTTTGTGGAGGTGTGTGTGTGGGGTAGGAGTGTTAGTGTTATTTTTAGGTGCAACTAAGTTGGCTCCGACTCATAGTGACCCCATGGACAATAGAACAAAGCACTATTTGGTCTTGCACCATCCTCACAATTCTTGCTATGTTTGAGATCATTGTAGTACTCGAAGTTGTCTGCCAACTTGGTTGGGCCTGGTTGAGTGGTTGGGCAGCTGGTAGTAGTTATTCCTCATGACAAGACTGGCAATCAACTCCATGGTGGATCTACCACAAGCAGCTGAGTAGCTGCTTTGGGTATGTGGTCTGCTTCCCACATATAAGAGGCAGCTTTGGGAATGGTCTCTGGCTTATGGCATGCTTGAACCCTGCATGTAGCCATGTCACTGCTCAGCAGCCTGCCATGCTTTGCCGACCTTGACACTTTCAATGGACTTGAATGAATAGCTTGTCGTGTGGTTTGGTAACATTGGGACTGTGCCTGTTTACTTGTCAACTTTGGGCTTGTCAGCCTCAGCAGCCAGCAGCTTTCTGAGTGAAGAATATCCTCCAGCTTCAGTGGACTAGGAGCAGGAGGCAGAGATGAAGTCCAGGAAGGCTGAGGGGCTTTCACCCAGACCCTAGAGCCTGGCACTTTGAACTCAGACTTAAAGCCTCCAAACTGTAAGAGAATAAACTCTTGTTTGTTAAGGCCATCCCATTGGTGGTATATTCTTGTCAGAGAGGCACTAGGTAGCCAAAACACTCATTGTAGCCACTGTGTCAATCAGTCTTGCTGAGGGTCTTCCCTTTTTTTGCTGACCCTCTCCTTTACAAAGCATGATATCCTTTTCCAGGGAATGGTCCCTTCTGGCAACATGACCAAGTAGGTGCAATGAAGTCAGGTCATTCTCATGTCCAAGGAGCATTCTGGCTGTACTTCTTCCAGGACAGATTTGTTTGTTCTTCTGTCAGTCCATGGTGGAGAGTGTTAAGGACACTATTTTAGTCCAGGCCATGATATTCAATACCACATTACCATTAATAAGAGTGTTTTGATTCTCATCTATATTCTTTTGTCTACTTCTAGAGTAATTTAGACTTCTACTACTCAAACAGGAGCTGTGGTGGTGTAGTACCTAAGGCATTTGATTGCTAACCGGAAGGCTGGCAGTTCAAACCCACCAGCCACTTCTCAGAAGGAAGATTGGACAATCTACTTCCATAGTGATACTGCCTCAGAAACCCAAGGAGGGGTCACTATGGGTTGGATCCGACTCAGCAGCAATGGGTTTTGGGTTTACTACTCAAACTGCAATCCATGGACCAGCAGCATCACTATCACCCTACCCGGACTTCTGAAACATAATTCTCATTTTAATAGGACCCCATATTATTGATGTGAATATTACAGTTTGAGAAGCATTAGCTTAGATTCTGGTAGCAAGAGGGTATGAATGATTACGTTTTCTTTGGCTTCCACAGACCCTGGGGTGGATGGATGTCTGACCACCCTGTCCTGACCTCTTGATTCAACAATTCTCTTTTGAACACAGATTCCTACTGCAGATCCTACATAGAATACTACTTTATAATATAAATGTGAACCTTGAAATTTCTGGTCTTTGATTCTTCTGGTTCATTTTTGTGTCATGTCACAAGACAGAACTGAGTCAAACATGGGAGTGGGGTGCATTCAAGCCAGTATTCAGCATAAGCCTGACATGACAAAAATACTACAAGGTGAGTGGCCTAAAAGAACAAAATTTTATTGTCTCACAGTTCTGGAGACTGAATGCCTCAGTTCAGGGTGTTGGCAGGATCATGCTCTCTCTGACCTTTCTAGGGGAAGATGCTTCTTTGTCTCTTGCAGTTTCTGGTAGCCTTGGACATTTCTTGGCTTTCCTTAGAGATTACAAGTGTCTTCACATGACATCTATCTTCCTCTGTATGAAAAGTCAACTTGGAAGTTTCTTTTTGTGCCCTTACCCAATACCCAACCTTGACTTTATTCAGGTCTATGTAAACTGATGGGTTTCTCAAATGCTGTGGCTGTATCTACTCTCTCCTAATCTGCCTTTCCATTTCCTTTCTGACTCCTGTTACTGCTTCTGTAATCCCTACATAAGGGCACCAGGAAAAAGGCAACACTGTCCCCTGGCATAATTCCCAAACGACAGGATTTCAAAAGCTGAGTCAGAAAGTATGTGAAGCTGAAACCAACCTGGTGTTGTTTGGAGCCCAGTCTTCCTCTGCTGTGGTGGTGAGGTTATTAGATGACAAGGCATAGGCTTGTCTGTGCTGTTCCAATCCCCTGACCTGGCTGGCCTTACTCTTGGCAACTCCTTTCCTACTTTCTGCATGCTGCTGGCACTCTGCTGCTGGGACATTGCCTATGGGAGGCCACTGTCTGCTGCTGGGAACCACTTCCTCCTTGCTGTTTGTTAAAGTAGTTTCTTCATGGGAGCACAGTCTAATGCCTTCCACAAAAAATAACTTTCATCAGGGCAGTGGCTTGGGGTTTTGCAGTGGTGGCTGTTGGACTGAGGGTCAGGAGGGTGAGGAGGGGAGCTGATTATGGTGGCAAATGGAATCTAGCTCAGGGTGGTTGTTGAGAGCCTTCTTCAATATGCCTTTTGGTTAATCTCCTCTTGAGCAGAGTTGATCAATTAGGATTGTAGTTATTTTAATTTTCTTTGCTGTCCTGGTCCGATTGCCTGCCTCTGTCCATCAACTCTTTCTGCTAATAATGTACTTAGGTGGTAGCATTGCAGAGACCATTTCAGGCAACCAAGCCTCCTAGTAGGCCAAACAATATTGCAAAATTGCCTAGCCATAGGCATTACCTTCCCTTGCTGTGAGAACTATGGCAAAGCTTTCAAATATCTATTTCAGCTACATCTCTATATTTCAGCTACATGAAGTAGGTTACAGAAACAAGATATCAATATTATACATAGACTATCATTTCAGCATTACAGTGTTAAGAAGATCAGCTTTGGAAAGATCTCCTTCTTCTACCTGTGCACTGGTCTATTGACCTATGAGTCTCTGAGCCTTCATCTGTTAAATGGATATCATAACAACTTCTCAGAGAGTTGCAAAGAATGGGCAAAGTGATGCATATACAGCTCAGAGTACAATGCTGGACCCCCAATAACAGCTGGATCAGGGTGAGCTATGTTTTACCAAGAGTTGTGTCCAGTTCTTCTCCATGAGTAATAGAACAGGTGTTTGGAGAAAGGTGTCAAACTGGTAATTCTGAATTTGTAATGTGTGTCATTATTGGTAAACAGACCCCCTCCCTGTCTCCTCATAGGTGCTGTTATTGTTGTTAGTTGCTATCAAGTCAACTTTTTGATTCATGGCAACCTACGTACAACAGAAAAAATGTTGCCTGATCCTGTGCCATTTTCATGATCATTGGTGTGATGAAGCCCATTGTTGAGGCCACTGTACCCTTAGGAGATTCATCTTCCAGCACTATATCAGACAACATTCTGTTGTGATCCATAGGGTTATCGTGAACTAATTGTCAGAAGTTCATCACCAGGCCTTTCTTCCTAATCAGACTTAGTCTGAAAGATCCCTGAAACTTGTTCACCATGGGTGGCCCTGATAGTATTTGAACTACCAGTGACATAGCACCCAACAATATAGAATCACCCAAACTACCACAGTCTGACAAATTGGAAGATGGACAGTAGATCATGGGAGGTAAAATGAAGACAATTGTGCAAAATAAATAGACTTGAAATTTTTGAATCAAACAGATTTTTTTCTGTAACTCTTAGGAAGAGAAAGAGGCTGAGAGTTCATGGCTCACAAGATAAATACTTGCACATTCCAATTCATGCTGGGATGAAGAACATCAGCAGATTTGGATTTTTGAGCTTGGTGGTGTGGATTGTTCTCCCCTAAAGGAAAAAATTCCAGGCTCCAGCCTGTAAATAATGCAAAACATTGTTGTCTACTCTTCCCCACACCATCTTGATTATATATTCCATTTTGGTCAGCTCAGTATAAAAAAGAAGGAAATGAGTTAGAGGATTGAGATACCAAAACAATTGAGACAAGGGTTTTTCCCTCAAGGATCTGGCAGTCAGGAATGGGAAGAAAGGCTGTGTGAAATGAGTCCTGTACATATCCTTGTGCCTTGGTTCTTTGGAAAAACAGCTTGAGAGACCTTTCCCCTATGCCCTGTGGAATTACTTTTGCTATAGTTTTCTGTGACAGAGGGTTTGTTACATTTGTCTAAATTGAACTGACATTTCCTGGATCAGTAGTAAACAATAGACTATCTGGTCCTGCAATAGACTATGCAAATGAGATTAATTGTAGCCTACTTGGCAAATGAACTGTCTGAGGCTCACCAAGAGGGGATTGGTCAATTTGTGGCCCTGGTGGGACTGTTATGCCTTGAAATTGACAGTTTGTCTTTTTAAGCATCTAGCCCCACAGAGGCTTTAGGGACAAGAAGAGGAGGAAGAGAAGCAGCAGGCAGAAACAGAAAAAAAAAAAAAAAACACACAGAAACAAAAAGCAACACAATGCAACTCACTAGCAACACCTCCTTGGGTTTCCAAGGTGATATCACTACAGAAGTAGATTGCCCAATTCTCCTTCAGAGGAGGGGCTAGTGGGTTTGAACCACCAGCCTTTCAGTTGGCAGTCAAATGCCTTATTCACTATGCCATCAGAACTACTGAAAGAAAAAACCAAGAAAGGCAAAGGAACCTTGGTCAAGGGCTGTAATGCTGAAGACAGTGAGAAGACGAAGGGGCCCCACAGCAGAGGCAGCAATAACAGATGGAGGGTCAAGATGAACCTGTTTTCTGGGGGCCCAGCAGGAGCCTACCCTCAGGAGCCTGAGAAGAGGCCTGCACAGCCAAGAGTAGCTGAGAGAGCTGCCCTGCATGGAAGAGGGGAGACTTTTTTTTTACATGCTTCCTGATCTAGATCCTGAATTATAACCTGTTCACCCTAATCCTGATTTGTACTCTGTTCCTTAATAAACCACTTAAATATAAGTATGGTCTATGAGTTCTGTGTAGCCATTACAATGGATGATCAAATCCAGAAGAGAAGTAGAGAGTATCATGAGACAGACAGCTGGCATCAGACCTGGTAAAAAAAAAAAAAAAAAAAGTGTGAAGAATGGAGGTAAGTCTGACTTCTGCCACACAGAGATCAGCCTTGGGCTGATCTTGATTCATGTTATCCCCTGAAGTGAGACAGGTTCTCATGATGCTACTATTACTACTACCAGGTTTTATATAAGCACTACTGGAAATCATAAATGGTGTTGAGTATTAGGCAGATGCAAACACTGATTCTGTATATATGAGGGGTCAAGAACCTAACAATTGAGAGTGAATGAGATGGATGTATGTGGAAGGAGGGAACACTTCTGAGATGTTTTTGCTTTTCAGTAATCTTTCAGGAGCTCTGGTAGAGTAGTGCCTAAGGCATTTGACTGCTGACCAGAAGGCTGGCGGTTCAAACCCACCATCCACTCCTCGGAAAGGAGTTTGGGCAATCTACTTCTGTAGTGATACCGCCTCAGAAACCCAAGTAGGGGTCGCTATGAGTCAGATCTGACTCGATGGCAGTGAGTTTTGAGTAATCTTTCAATGCTGTCAAGGTAATTATTAGTGTGGTCATGTTTATCAGTTAACTTTTGATGAATAACAAATACTCCACACATTTAGTGGCTCCAAACAACCATTTTATTAGTTCTTAATTCTGGAAATCACCTGGGTGGTTTTTCTGTTTGGGTCAACTTAGCTGATCTCTGCTAGGGTTGCTCACTTGTGGTCATTTGACAAGTTGGCTAGTTGGATGATCTAGGATAACTTCATTCACAGATGGAGTACATGGGTTCCCCTCTATATTGTGTGATGTGATATTCTTGGACAACTAACTAGTTTGGACTACTTCACATGATGGTCACAGCAAGAAAGCAAGCCCCAAAGGCTTTTCAAGTCCCTTTTTCCATCAGGGTTCCTGATATCACATTAGCCAAAGCAAGTAACAAGGCCAATCCAGATTCAAGAAATGGTAACATAGACTCCCCATCTTGATGTGAGAAGAAGAGTTTTGGACCATTTTTGAAAGCTACCATATTGCTTATATTTAGTTGAGAGAGGACATCTGAAATCTAAGAAAGAAACAGCATGATACCAAAGAAACAGGCAATCAATCATCTAAACAATATGATCTGTTCCCCAACTAGCTGTCAAGTATCCAATATTCCATCTTCAAAGACATGTTCTGTTGTCTTAAGCATTGCCCATTCCAATTATCCTCTTTTGGAAGGAATATTCCTTTGTGAGATGGTCATACATTCAAGTGTAATCAGTCACTTTGTTTGAACCGTCCTCTGGGGTGGGATCACTTAGAGCAGTGAAGGCCATGGAAGCAACTTGGTTGAAGAATTGGTGGAACATGTGGAGGAAGGGCCCAGGAAAGGCAAGGGAAAACTCAAGGTTTTTTTTTTTTTGCTTTCAAATTTTGCCTGAAACAAGATCTGCATCTAATTATTCAGGCTTGAGACCCATTACAAAGTCATTTGCAAAATTTATCACACAGAGCTCAGAGGCAAGCCTCCCAGAACTTATGTGAGTAGGTGTCATAGCACCTCACTGACTTGATGAGAGTGGCCTCCTTCCTCATCCCTCTTCCAACTCTGTAACCGACTGAACCATAATGATGGTGCTTCTGCCTGTTGTGGGGCTACAGGTACTGCTCTTCACCAATAGTCCACCCTCCAAGGAATCATTTAAAGGAAGACATAATCTCAGAGCAGTGGTAATTCTCACCCTTTAACAAGCTTCAGAGTCACTTGGAGAATTTGTTAAAACAGATTGCTAGGTCCCACACCCAGGGGTTCTGATTCTGAGTCTGGCTTGGGCCCTAAAGATATACATGATTTGCATGTCTAAAAAGTTCCCAAGTAATGCTAATCCTGGTAAAAATACTGGTTGTCCAGAGACCACGTGTTGAGAACTACTGGCCTAGAGGATTGAATAGTTTATAATTCTAACATAAGATTCCCTTTATTACAGAAGTTTTCAACCTTGGCTGCAGTTTAGAATCACCGTAGGTCCATTATAAAAAAAAAAAAAAAAAAGTATACAGGATTCCCTATCCACAGAGAATGATTTTAAATTGGTCTGGAGTGGTATTGATAGATTTTAGAAGATCTCTAACTGGTTGCCAGCAAGAGTATTCCTACTCATGGGAATCCCATATGTTAGAGTAGATAGAACCACTCCACAGGATGTTCAATGGCTGACTTTTTGGAAGTAGATCATCAGGGCTTTCTTCCAAGGTTACTCTATTTCAACCTCCAACTTTTTGGATGCAGGGAAGCACACTAACCATTTATACCACACAGGGACTCCTAAAATATTCTTGTTCTTGTGACGTGCCGTTGAGTTGGCCCCGACTCATAGTGACCCCTCCTTGGGTTTCTGAGGCAGTATCACTACGGAAGTAGATTTCCTTACCTTCCTTCCAAGGAGTGGCTGGTGGGTTTGAACCGCCAGCCTTCTGGTTAGCAGACAAGTGCCTTAGGCACTATGCTACCAGAGCTCCTAAAATATTCTTAGGTGATTCTAATACACAAACAAGATTGAGAATCACTGTCTTATTGTAGTTCTTTTCAAACTGGAGCCCCAGAACAGCAGCAGCGCTAGCTGGGAACTTGTTAGAAATGCAAATTTTCAGGCCCCAACCTAGACCTCCTGAATCAGAATCTCTTGGGACAGAGGCCAACACGCTGGGTTTTAACAAGTTCTCTGGACGATTCTGATATTATACTAAGGTTTTATTAACAGACTTTTTTTTTTTTTCTTTTAATTTTTATTGTGATTTGGGTGAAAGTTTACAGAGCAAATTCATTTTTCATAAAGCAGTTGATATATATTTTGTCTCATGACATTGAGTGCAGTTCCTCACAATGTAACAGCTCTCTCCAACTTCCTTTCTGTAGTTACCTCTTCCCTGTGTCCTTCCCTGCCATGCACCTCCCCACTTGTCTCCTTTTGCATACTCTGTCCTTCTGTTCTTCCATGACTGATCACTCCAAACAGTGTATCTGCCTGATGTAAATGTTCAGCCCATATGCCTGTCTATTATTTGGCTGGAAGCCACAGGACTGAGTTCAACTCCAGACCTGAAGGGTAGCTAGGGGTCATAGTTCCAGAGGTTTCACCAGGCTGTATCAGACCAGCAAATATGGTCTTTTGTTTTGTTTTGTTTTTTAATGATTTTGAGTTTTGTTGTGAGGACCATCTTAATGGAGCTCCTTCTTGCAAATTTTAGGGTTCTGTGTCTTCTGACCTCTGAAATAAAATCTTAGACAAAAAATCAAAGTGTATATAGATCAAAGGATATTTCTTAGGCTGGATTGATGAGGGGCTTTGTGCACCAGCTTACTCTGACCATCAAAGCAACCCTTGAGGCCTTCCCTTGCATACTTCATTAAGGACTCAACCTAAAAATCAAACTCACTGCCATTGAGCCGATTCTGACTCATAGAGACACCTCATTGGGTTTTCAAGGCTATAATCTTTATAGAAGTAAATTGCTTCATCTTCCTCCTGAGGAGCAGCTGATGGGTTTGAACCATTGACCTTGTGGCTAGGAGGCAAATGCCTTACTTACTCACTATGCTATCAGAGCTCCTTCATTAAGGACTCAAACCAAAAACCAAACTCACTGCCCTCGAATGGATTCTGACTCATAGCAACCCTCCTTGGGTTTCTGAGGTAGTAAATCTTTACAGAAGTAGATTGCCCAGTCTTCCTTCTACGGAGTGGCTGGCAGGTTTGAACTGCTAACCTTCTGATTAGCAGTCAAATGTCTTAGACATTATACCACCAGAACTCCTTTCACTAAGGACTAGGAACCTGGAAATTTAGCCTTAATGTGGGTGTGACCCCTCTGTGTCTTTATTTCTCATCCTGAATGTGTAACATGATTTTCTTCAATTAAATCATCTACCTTACAGTTATAAGTAGGTCAAATGAGGTATGGCTTCATAATATTTTATGATCATTATTTAGTAGGAAGAATATTAATGATAGTCTTGTTCTTTCCTCCTGTACATGTAGTCTGCAGATTGCCTCCCTCAGTTTGGTAAAAATAAAGTTAGACATTTACATCCCTTTCATTTCATAAATTAATTGTATTGAACCTTCACATACCCAGAGTAGCAAGGAAAACAAGAATTGCTCACTGGAATTGTCTCTCCATCCCTGGTTGTCCAAAATCTTCTCAAATTAACTCAGTCTAAAGCCATCAGACCTGCTCAAGATTTTGTTCCAAGAGAGACCTGGGGCATGAGCACGTTCTCTATGGTTACTTCCTGCTTTGTTCTGCTGACAGGTAGATGGGTCTGTGTAGCTCAATGAACACACTTTTACTTCGTGGATTTTTGCTAATCTTGATAGGTTCTAGAGACACCCTCTTCTTGAGCTCCAAAGATATAGCTATTTTATAAATGCGCACACACACCACATTCAACTTCACTGTCAAACTATAGTATTGCAGAGTCTGGAGGGATGTGTTATCTTGGACTTAGCCCTGTTTGAGCCAGAGACAGTTGTTCTCCATGAGCCTGGAGAATAGATACACTTACTGTAGTCCTGATGGCAGTTGGCAAGACACATACATGAGAGCAGCAATCCCAGTAGACATTATATCTAATCTCACTTTACTAGGACCTGTTGCTAAAGTTCATGCCATTCTTACGTTTTAATGTTTCTTTTATTGTGGTAAAAAAATATGTAACACAAAACCAAACACCAAAATCACTGCTGTTGAAACTATTCCAACTCAGAGTGACCCTATAAGACAGAACAGAACTGCTTTATATGGTTTCCAAGACTGAAAATCCTTATGGAAGCAGACTGCCTCATGACACATAAAACCAAACCAAAGCCAAATTCACTGCTGTCAAGTCAGATCCGACTCATAGTGACCCCTCCTTGGGTTTCCAAGGCATTATCATTATGGAAGTAGATTGCCCAATCTTCCTTCTGAGGAGTGGCTAATGGGTTTGAACCTGCAGGCTTCTGGTTGGCAGTCAAATGCCTTAGCCACCAAGACACCACACATAATATCTGCCATTTTAATAGTTTTAACATGAACAATTCAGTGGCATTGATTATATTAATCATTGTTGGACAACCATTACCTGCATATATTGCCAACTTTTCCTTCACCATTTACAAATACTGAAACCAAAAATCAAACCCACAGCCACTGAGTTGATTCTGACTCATAGTGAGCCTACAGGACAGAGTATAACTGCCCATAGGATTTCCAAGGCTGTAAATCTTTATAGAAGCAGACTGCTTCATTTTCCTTCTGTGGAGTGCCTGGCAGTTTTGATCTGCTAAGTTTGGTAAGCCCAATGCTTTACCCATTGGGCACCACTGGATGCTTCACAATATTTTATAATCATTATTTAGTAGGAAGAATATTAATGATAGTCTTTTTCTTTCCTCCTGTACATGTAGTCTGCAGGATTGCCTCCCTCAGTTTGGTAAAAATAAAGTCAGATATTTATATTCCTTTCATTTCATAAATTAATTGTATTGAACCCTCACATACCCAGAGTAGCAAGGAAAACATGAATTACTCACTGGAATTGTCTCTCCATCCCTGGTTGTCCAAGATCTTCTCAAATTAACTCAGTCTAAAACCATCAGACCTGCTCAAGATATTGTTCCAAGAGAGACCTGGGGCATGAGCATGTTCTCTATGGTTACTCCCTGCCCAATGAACACCATTGGGCACCAATGGCACCACCAGAGATCCCTTAAACATAAATCTAAAGCTTTCTAAACAATGATTCTCTTATGCTGGTCCATTTTCTTTGGATAGGCACCTATTTGAGACCTAAGAGATACTATGAAGTCCAAGGCAGAGGATAGCTCTCTCTCTCTACTGGATGGGACCTTTTTTTGATGTCAGCTTCTTGAGGCACTCTTCTGGGTGTTAGATGAAAGAATGAAAAACACTTGAGGGGGAAGTGATTGCACTAGTACTTTAATTTCTTCTTCTTGTTGTTAGGTGCTGATGAATCAGCTCTGACTCATAGTGACCCTATGTACAACAGAATGAAACACTGCCTGGTCCTGTGCCAGCCTCATAATCCTTGCTCTATCTGAGCCCATCATTGCAGCAAGGATTTACCAGCCAGTAGTATCAGCTTGGCTTGGGAACTTACAAGACTTGGGGCATCATCCTGCACCTACTGAATCAGAAACTCTGGGGTGGGCCCTGTAAGATGTGTAGCAAGCCCACTAGGTAATTCTGAGGCATATTAAATTTGAGGACCTTTCCCTACAGCCAGTGGATGTCAATCTTGTCTGTACCTTAGAATCACGTGGAGAAATTTAAAAAAAATTTTCTATGTCCAAATCATACTCCAGATCTATAAAAAATTCTCTAGGGGTGAGGCTTAGGCAATAGTATTAAAAAATAAAAATAAAAAACTCTCTAGATGATTCCATTGTGAACCAAGGTGGAGAACCACTGCTTTCAAGTCACTACAAATAACCATATTAAATCAGCTGAACAAGTAATCTTATCTGTCGTAGCTGTCACTGATGGCTGAAAATAAAGACCATAACAAAACAAAATTGACCTAAAATCTCTTAAAATAATTGGACTGGGTCTTCAAGGTGAGGTACAGTAGGCTCATAAATTCCATAACTATAGATGGCCCGCTGATTTCTCGGGCTGTTTTCTCCTTTAGTCTCCTGCAATATCTTGTTGTTGTTATGTGCCGTCAAGTCGGACCCAATTCATAGTGACCCCTCTTTAGGTTTCTGAGGCAATATCACTACGGAAGTAGATTACCCAACCTTTCTTCTGAGGAGTGGCTGGTGGGTTTGAACCTGTAATTTCTTAGTGTGGGAAAATCACTTAACAGTGGAAGACAAAAGAAAAAGGCAGGATCTTGTAGGGATTAAAAGCCACAATATATGTGAAATTGTTTTAATGTAGAGCTTTGTTCCAAG
This sequence comes from Orycteropus afer afer, assembly GCF_000298275.1. NCBI lineage: Eukaryota > Metazoa > Chordata > Mammalia > Tubulidentata > Orycteropodidae > Orycteropus > Orycteropus afer. Next base: position 6,741,137 of record NW_006921745.1, on the reverse strand, counting down.
GTGGGATCTTGTTTTTCTGGCAGCCAAATTCAGAAAAGGTATATCTTAGTCATAAATATCTTGGCCTATTAAAGTTCCTCTGTTCCTTGAGCACCACTGAATTTAACCGAAAGTCTTATAGAGTAGCCCTCCCCACTTGCCTTTTATTACACCACTCAGTGAGGTCATCTGCTGGTTTCCTTCCCTGCCTTCTCTCACTGGGTTCTCGGATGAAGCAATGAGTCTGACTCTCTGTCATTGTTAGAGGGTCAGGCTCAACTTCAGTAATGTTCTGTCTCCATAATGACTCTAACCTTAAGAGATGTGTGAGGTGATTTAACTTCAAACTAGAAAATGAAGCCCTCTGATTTGGATAGCTGCCCTGATGGGCAATTCATCTGTGTGAATTGCTATCAGGATTCTGTTCTGATGCCTCTTGGGTATTATGAGCCTGAAAGTGGAAGGAGTTGGGGAAAGGAGAGAGAGAGAGGAAGAGTGAGAATGAAAGAGAGAGGGAGAGGGAGAGAGAGAAGGAGATGGAGAAGGAAATTTCTGTTCCCCAAGGTTTTTTGCTTTGTTTTTTCTTTTTCTTTTTTTGCCACAGGATCATAGGGTTTTAAGGAAGCTCTGGTGGTGTAGTGGCTAAGGCATGTGGCTGTTAACTGAAAAGTTGGCAATTTGAATCCACCAACTGCTCTGGAGAAGAAAGATGAGGCAGTCTGCAATCAACTCGGTGCCAGTGAGATTGTTTTTTTCTTTTTCTTTTTTTTTTTGTATCACAGGGTTTTATCTTTGATCATCTCTTCATCCTAAGATTTTCCTATGGAAATTTAAAAATTTTTAAATTTTTCCATCTCCAATAGATTTTCCCAGGAGTGATGAGAGTGGAGGGAAGATGAAGTAGGAAAACAGATGGCAAAGAAGGAAGAGGGTTTTATGAAGAGCTCTGTAGTACGCCTAACCTGGCTACTCTGTTATCACCCATGTTTCCTCCTTTGGTAGATAATGCTCTTGACTTTGGCTGCCAAGCAACTGACATTGACTTTGCATCTTGGTAACTTTGGTAGCCACCATTTTCTTTTTGAAGAGACCCCTACCTGACTTCTATGATTCACCCCTCAGCTGGCAGATAGCATTTATTGGTAGAAGTTTTACCCAACATAGAACCTAAATCTGTTCGTTGCACTTGCTATTCTTTCCTTTTGTTTTGTCTTTGGGAGGGAGAACACTCACCTTCACAAAAATTCACCTTGCCAAGATGCTGGTCCTTATCAATCTTATTTGAAATACAGGACTGCTGGAGATTTTGGGGTCACCATGAAAGGGATGGCTTCTCAGTTCCTGTGACATTTGTCACCTTATCAAGGGTACCAGGTGAACATCTCCAAGTTCCATTGACTGCAACTATATATCATCAAGGAAGAGAGACAAAAAATAGACCACATCAGATGGTGTTCTTCAAATGTTGCCTCTTAGTCTTACATAAAGGAGTGAAACAAAGAATGTAATTTAGTCTATTTTAATGCCAAAAAAGTTAGTTTAAAAAATAAAAGTGAATATCAGGAGCATAACATAAGCACAGTTTTCAAATACAATTCCAGATAAGACAGAAACACAGTCTTCTGCTCTTTCATAGGGAAAGTTGTTGAAACACAAGAGTAAGGTCCAATTTTTTTTTTTTTTTTTAAGACTTTAGAGCTAATAAGATAAAACATGAACAAGCAAACTCTATCTTGGTTTTGAGAGAAGGAGACAAATTTGAAGGGCTTTTTCTCCACAGCTTTTTGTTATGTGCCGTCGAGTCGGCCCCGACTCATAGCGACCCCTCCTTGGGTTTCCGAGGCAGTATCACTACAGAAGTAGGATTGCCCAACCTTCCTTCCGAGGAGTGGCTGGTGGGTTTGAACCGCCAGCCGTCTGGTTAGCAGGCAAGTGTCTTAGCCACTATGCTACCAGAGCTCCTTTCTCCACAGCTAGGACTATTTAAATCTATATTTCCCAAACACAAACATTGCATCCCATTTATAATGCTCTCATTCCTTCATTTCCTCCATTCATTCTGCCTCTCTACCTCTTTCAGTGCCAAATTGTTTTCTCTGCTTGTTAGAACTATGGCATGATTTTTAAAAGAGCTGGCTTTAAGTCTTGTACTCAAAGCTTTATTTAACCAGAAAAGGTACAAATAGGGGTTTGGTTTGCAATTAATTTCTAGTCAACCTGCCCAAGTGTCTGCTCACCCAGTAAGAGGTTGGCTCTGTCATTTGCCAGTGGAACTTGTGCAACTTCAAAGGCAGGGCAGGCCAGGCACAGCCACTTTCCAGTGCCTCTAAGTTCTCTCCATGATCACTGAGTTGAGTGTGCTACACTAGCACAGGAGAATGAAAAAAAGATCTAGGCCTCTGTGGTAGTTAATGTTATGTTAACTTGGCTGACTCTGGTTTTGAGTGGCTGGGCAGCTGTTATTCCCCATGAGATTGGTAATCAACTCCATGGTGGAATCTACCGTGAGCAGCTGAGTAGCTGCCTTAGGGATTTTGTCTGCTTCCAGTGTATAAGAAGATGCTTTGAGAAAGGTCTCAAGCTTTTGGCACATCTGGATCCTGCATTTGGCCTGCATCTGTGGCCTGCTATGTTGCCTGCCAATCTTGAGACTGTTCCTGGACTTACATTGGTCACCTGCCGTGTTGCTTGATAATCTTGGGAGTGTGCCATTTTACTTGTCAACCTTGGGTTTGTTAGCCTCAGCAGCCAGCCGTTGCTTGAGTTAACAGGTGCCTCCAGTTTCAGTAGGCTGGGCCAAGATCTAGGGCCCTTCTCCCAGCCCTTAGAAGTGGCACTTTGAAATCTAACTTCTACCCTCCTAACCTGTAAGAGAACAAATTCCTCTTTATTAGAACCATCCACTTGTAGTATTTTCTGTTAGATTGACACTAGATAATCAAAACAGTATCTCTGAGGCTGCATATGGTATACGTTCCAAACCATGGCAGCCAACTCTCTGCTGGAGTCTAGAAAGGCAGCAGATGAGGCACAAGAGCTGGGCTTGGGCAGCATGGATGAAAGAGAACTGGAGCTTCTATTTCTATGACCTGTTCATGAACCTCCCTTGCCACTTGGGGAAGAGTCTCTCATAATGTGGTATATCAGTGTTCTCCAACATTTTGGTCTCTGGATCCTTTCCACTCTTAAAAATTATTGCAGATCCCCAAGAACATTTATTTATATGGATGAAATCTATCAATATTTACCATCTGTCTTACTTTCCTGTTGTTGTTGTTGTTATATGCCATCGAGTAGGACCCGACTCATAGTGACCCCTCCTTGGGTTTACAAGGCAGTATCACTACGGAAGTAGATTGCCTCATCTTCCTTCTGAGGAGTGGCTGGTGGGTTTGAACTGCCAGCCTTCTGGTTAGCAGTCAAGTGCCTTGGGCACTATGCTACCAGAGCTCCCTCTTACTTTTCTAGTACTGTTAAAACACAAATACCTTAAGTGGATGGCTTTAAAGAATAGAAATTTGTTTTCTCACACTTCTGAGGCTAAAGGTCCAAATCAGGATCTTGGCCATGTTGAGCCATGTGGAGTTCTTCCTTGTTGGCAACCCAGCGGTCCTTAGTTCTTTTCTATCCTCACATGGCATCTCTCTTACCCAGTATGTACATAATTCTGTGTTTAATTTGCTCTTTTTATAACTCAGATGTGATTAGGTTTAGGATATACCTTACACTGACATAATATCATAAACATAACAAGGAAAACCTTATTTCCAAACAGAATTACATCCACAGGAATAGGGGTTAGGCTGTCAACATATATTTTGGGGGACACAATTCAATCCACAACCCCATATTATAACTTTAATGTTATAGTTAATATTATAAATTAACATTGAGAAAAATTTTAAATATTAACTTATGATATTCAACCCATTACTTGTTAACATAAATAACACATTTTATTAAAATAATCTGTATTTTTCAAGCAAGAAAATTTAGTGAGTAAAGTGGAATTATTTTCCTTTTTTAATGCAAATCTGTTTCATGTCTGGCCTAAGAGAAGATAGCTAGGTTATCATGTCTGCTTTTGCACTGACACTATATCAAGTGGCTTCTGGAAAACTCTATTGTACCCTCATGAGACTAATGAAGGTGAAAAAGTCAAATAATATTTTTGGATTATTATGAAAATAATTTTGACCTAGTGGAGCTATAAGGATCTTGTAGGTTCCAAGGGTCCCTGGACTATACTCTAAGAACCACAATGGCACATCAATACAGGTGGTTCAAGAGATGATTTTAGGAGTATAGTGTATAGATGCTCATTTTTGCTTTGCTATTTTTTTATATTAGTGTGTATTAATGGTACATAATATTTTTGGCAAGTGATATTGTGTTTTACTTCCACTTACTGGTAGAAAGTTATATTTTAAAACAAATTTATTTGATTTTTATGAAGTAATTACTATATAATTTCATTTATATGAAGTTTTAGAATATGCAATGTTAGTAAAAAAAAGTCAGGACAGTACTTGTCTCTGGGGGTAGGGTGGGGATTGACTGAGAAGGAGGGAACTTTCTGGGGTGATGGTAATGGTTTATATCTTAATAGGAGTGTGGGTCAATCTCATCAAACAGTACACTTAACGTATTTGCATTTCACTTTATTTAAATTTTTCCTCAAAAAAAGTTATAAAAGGTATTTAACTCTAGTTAATGATTTACATACTGTGTTAGTAAGGGAAAAATATACAGATGTCTGCAAATTATTTAGAAATGTATAAATAATAAGGTGACTTAAAGGAAAAATAGAGGGATGGACAGATATGTGATAAAGTAAATGTGATAATGGTAGAAGCTAAGTAGTATGCATATAGATGCTCACTATAAAATTCTTTACATTTCTTCTTACATTTGAAAATCTCATTATAAATTGTTAGGGAAAAATGAGTAGGTGTGAAGGAAAATATGAAATAAAGTAGTGGTAGTGGTATGCAATTTTTATGTGGATGGGTAAAAATTATGGTACCCAAGTGACTGTAGTTGGGGAAACAATGACTTGGAATAGCAAGTCTCCCTCTCCACATCCCCAACTCTGGTTAAATGTTCCAGCCCACTAGAGGGCTTCACAGGTGGCAGAACCTGTGGGACATGTTGTGAGCAAGGAAGAGATAGGACTACAGTATGAGATCTTCCCTCAGGAAACTTTTAATTGAGTAATGACCAGAAAAATAGATCCCTTATTGTGAACATTTCCTGGGATCTTTATAATAATCTTTCAAGCTGGGTTTTATAACTCCTGTGTAATAGATGGAGAAACTGATGGCCAGAACAGCTTATGAGTAATGGCTGCACAGTTAGTAAGTGACAGAGCTGAATTTGAACCTATGATTAAATGACTCCTACATGTTGCTAAGGATTCCCTAGGTGTTGCAAAGGGTTAACATGCTAGGCTGGTAACTGAAAGGTTGACAGTTGGAATCCACCCAGGGGTGGCTCAGAAGAAAGGTTTGGCAATTTATTTTTTAAAAACCACCCATTCAAAACCATGTAGGTTTTCTGATCACAAGGGATCAGAGTTGACTCCACTATAACATTTTTTTTCTACACATATCTAACTACTTCAAGAACTAATTATGATAAAAGGCAGCATTACCAAACCCACACCCACTGTCATCAAGTCAAATCAAACTTATAGCAACGATTAAATCTATTTTTTAGTGGTGCAAGTGAATTGGTATAGAAGTATAGAGGAAAGAGAGATGGATCCAACTTCATGAAGGAAGTCATATGTGAAGAGCTTTGAGGAATAAGTTCATTTGATAAAAAGAAAAGGGGCAATGCTGTCCAACCAGCAGAACATCTGGGACCTCTAAGAAGGAGTACTTCATATGAGTCAGACCTTCACCCTTGCCTAAATGTGACCTTTGGGAAATGTTGTGAGTTCAGTTTCCTTGTCTGTAAGTGTTGATAGTAACATTAAAACTTCAAAGAGTTTTTATGAGAATTTAATGAAATGATAAATGAAAAGTATTTAGTTGGATGCCTGGCTCATTTTAAGGGCTCGATGATGTGAGTTATTATTATTGCAGCCATCTGCAAGAAGTATGCCATAAGGGGCAGTTTTTTTCCTATTATATTAATTTTAGCCCAAATGTACAGAATGTTTTGGAGAGCAGTGGAAGAATACACACAGTTAATTTGCCCTGAGTCCAAGAGTAAATAAATATCTTGATCATGATGAGCCACGAGGGGATTCTTGGGGGCATAGCTTTTTGTCTTTATTTTAAGTCCTTGCAGAGTCCAGCATAGTGCTTGTTCTAAGTAAGTAGAAGCTTAAAAATATTCACTGGATTGTATCATGAGCTCCAAATCCCACCTAGAGTCAAACACTAGAAGATAAGAGCAATCTGCAGGTTCCTATTCATGGAGACCTGGTGCCATAATAGTTAAAAGCATTTGACTGCTAGCCAAAAGTTCTGTGGTTCAAACCCACCAGCCACTCTATGGGAGAGAGATAAGGCAATCTGCTCCCTTCAAGATTTATAGCTTTGGAAACCCTATGGGGAATTTCTACTCTGTTTTAAATGGGTTGCTAAGAATTGGAGTTGACTTGATTGCAATAGGTTTGGCTTTGTTCCTTTTCATGTCTCTCCTGCTGTTCCTCTTCTTCTAGGGCCTTGCTTTAACCACCCTGAAATGCCCAATGGTTTTCTATACCTCTGTCCTTAGTGCATTGACTGAATTGCCCATCGCCCAAATCTGTCCTTTCTAGAAGCTAGTTGCAATTTAGAGCAAAATAATTCCTGTTTCCCCTTCTTCCACACCTGTCTTAACAATGATGTTGTGTAAGAAAGGGTTGGGCCAACCGATCATTAACACACATGATAATAACCCAGAAACCAACCCAGTTATGGAAGTATCTAAAGTGAATAAGCCTACAAGATTGTAAACCGGGAACCAGAGACATCAATTGGCAAATGAGGACAACTACAAACCAAAAAGAGGGGGAAAACAGTGTAGTTACAGAACTTCTAAATGGTGAGGAAGTCAAGACAATTGCAAGATAGAACGGACCATTCTAAACTTTGGGAGAAAATTATAAATCACAGAGTAACCTCAAAGAAAAATGATAAACCTTCACATCAAAATAAAAAAGAGGACAAACACAAATATTTAGCAAATCCTAAAACATTAGCAAGGAGGAAGTGATAACACAATTCATAAACAAAATGAGCTCATCACAGAAAATTATATGGAACAAAGAAATCAGCAACACCACAACTCATAACAAAATGACTGCAACACATTCATACTTGTCAATAATTACATTGAATCTCCATGGATCAAATGCATCACTCAAGAGATGGAGAGTTGCAGACTGGATATGAACACATAACCCATCAACATGCTGTCTATAAGAGACAGACCTTAGAAAGAAAGACAAAAATAGACTAAAAATCAAAGGTTGGAAAAGATATATCAAGAAAATGGCAATCATAAAAAGGCAGTAGTAGCAATATTAATTTCTGATAAAATTGACTTTAAGACAAAAACCACCTTAAGAGACAAGGAAGGACATTTTATATTGATTAAAGGATCAATTGAACAAGAGGACATACCAATAATAAATATCTATGCACCCAATGAAAGAGCCCCAAAATACATAAATCAGACTTTAACAGAATCGAAAAGACAAATGGGCCACTCCACGGTCATAGTAGGAGACTTTAATACACCCCTTTCAATGAAAGATAGAACAACTGGAAATAAACGCAACAAAGATGCAGAACTAAACAATACAATCCACCAACTTTACTGTATAGACATCTACAGACAGAATGCTTCACCCAACAGCAGCACAATATACATTCTTTTCCAGTGCACATGAAACATTCTCTAGGATAGACCACATATGAGGCCATAAAGTAAGCCTTAATAAATTTAAAAGCATTGAAATATTGCAAAGCATCTTCTCAGATCACAACACTATAAAATTAGAAATCAATAATAGGAGGATCAATGGAAAAGGAGAAAACACATGGAAATTGAATAACACTCTCCTTGAAAATGACTGGGTAATAGAAGAAATAAAAAATGAAATTAAAAAATTCCTTCAATCAAATGAGAATGAAAACACAACATACTTAGAATTCTGAGTATTGATAAAATTATTAAAACATAAAGTGTTAAAAAGATTAGGACCTATAGTTGATGAATAAATGTTGAACATCATCATTTTGGAAACTTCTACCTTCAACTAATAAATAGGAAAAGAAATACCAGACCCTTGTGATTGGACCCTGAGTACAGTATAGCATATCTCCCTCAATTCAGAATTTGCAGGGAAGGGCTGAATCCTCTATTCACAAGACCTGTTCTTGCTCAGCTGTATCTTGGTTTAGGACTGGAAAAAGAGAGAGACCTTTCCACTGAAACTACCTGACCAGTGGTAGTCACAACTGCCTTTCCCCTCTATGTGCCAGGGGCTTGCTATAGTTTAATGTCAATGTTTTGAGTTACTGTCCACTGCCTGTCTGTTGGTTTGTCATACTGTGGTGGCTTTTGTGTTGCTGTGATGCTGAAAGCTGTGCCAGCATTATTTCAAATACTACAGGGTCACCCGTGATAGACAGGTTTCCCTGGAGCTTCCAGACTAAGACAGACTAGGAAGAAAGATCTAGTAATCTACTTCTGAAAATTAGCCAATGAAAACCCTATAGGTCACAGACTATTGTCTAAGATGTCCACTTTCTTACTATGGATGTGTCATCAGGAAGGATTAATCCCTGGAGAAGGACATCATGTTGATGATTCAGAGGGCCAATGATGGAGAAGGAAATGCTTAATGAGATAGAGTGACACAATGACCACAACAAAAGAGTCAAATAGACCAACAGTCATGAAGATGGTGCAGGATTGTACAATGTTTCATTCTGTCATGCCTGGGCTGCTAACAGCAACTAACAACAATACTATTTAGTTACCATAGTTGTACATTACAGGGAGTCTAGGGTAGAGCAAACCTTGAGGATATCTGCTGAAATAAATTATGTCTTGGCACAATTGCTGTCTTATAACTGATTTACAAGTGCCAATATTTGGTGTTCTTATTGAAGTTGAGTTCTCACGTTTACGGATCAATGCTTCGTCCATTAAAGTATTTGATGAACTCTGGCAATTCACTCTTCTGGGGTCTATCATTTCACTCACTGGACTTCTAAAATGTAAACATTTAAATATGTATAAATAAATTATAAAATATTTTAAATAAAAAATAATATGTTTTTGTGAACCTATTTTAGGGTTTTAGATCAGGTAGCATCACCCAATCCGCCCAATGTCTGGTTTTCACGAAAACAGGTCAGGAGTCCCTGACTGAGCATCAAGGACACCAAGATTTGGAGACACCCTTTAGCAAAAAATCTGTAGGAATGTCACTTGGTCCTGCCAAAGTAAACAAGTACAGACACTATTTTATTTTAATAGTTTGGGTAAAAATAAGCATCTCCTCATGCAATCTTTTTGCTGTTACCTTTGGATATGGAAGGCTCCATACCTATTGTAATAAAACAGCAGCTCAGGAAGGAAAACTATATCATTTCAAATTGCAGCCACATTTAGTGTATTTAATGAAAGCTGCCCTCCACACGTGACCTTAACCCAGCAATTCTTATCAGTGCCCAAAACCTGGCTCGTTAATTAAAGCTGCTCTTGGAGTGAGCTGCATCCAAAATGATGATTGGCTAGAGTAAAACAAAAAAGGCCTGGTGAGGAAGAATGATGGCTGTGGCTGGAGGGGCTTTTGTTGCTAATAGCATCTGCACATCTGCTCAGTTGAAGGTTCTGTGGCCCAGGCTGGCCCAGTGACTCAGAATGCTCAACTTCGATTGTTGTTGTTGTTGTTGTTATTTGCCGTCGAGTCGGCGACTCATAGCGACTCCTCCTTGGGTTTCCGAGGCAGTATCACTACAGAAGTAGGATTGCCCAACCTTCCTTCCGAGGAGTGGCTGGTGGGTTTGAACCACTTTCCTTCTTAAAGATTTTAAGTTTTCAGTGTGAATTCTTAATTTGGGAGTTTTTAGAAACTTAATGCTTGAAGTTGGACAGGGTTTAATATTTAGGTAAAGGAAAATGACTGAGGCAGCCACATCCAATAACCTCTGGTAATTCTGGTCTGAGAGATTTAGTTGAAGATGCACATCTCAAAAAACCATTTTCCCTTCTCAAATATCATCAGAAGATAATTTCCACCTTTAAGAATGCTATAATTGCATCTTCCTATGGAAATGTCAAGTCAGGCTATGAATACAGTGTAATTACTGCCCAGGAAGGAAGCTAAACAGGTGACTGCTGACATTAGACAGAGAAATTGAAAGGGTAGCTGCCCCAGAGTCAGGTGGGCCAAGCAAGTAGCTGGCTGGAGAGCACTGGCCTGCCTGGGCAGTGAGCATGGCAGATGAGGAAGGGGAGGAGACCAAGGATAGCAGACATGCAGGATTTGGGGTGTGTGCTGGTAGGGAGGTAGCAATGGTGAGACAAAGTGTCAGCAACTTCACATGGATGTCCTGGTAAAGCGTATGTTTCAGGCTGAATGAAAATATCAAGAAATTCAGATTAAGTATTGAAAAAGATTCACCTGCCACCTGCCCCTGCCAGTGCTGAAACTTGCACACAAAGGCCCAAATCGATTCTTGTTATTAAAAACTGCAACAAACTGTCCTCCCTGGTTCAATTTTTCTCAAATGGTGACTTCAGACTGTGGGAAAAAAAAAAAAAAAATCTGTAACTCACAAACCTTCATGCCACAGATTTTATCAATATGATTTTTAAAACTGTTTTGGTCAACAAAATCTCTATAGAATACAGGAAACAGAAAGGCTTATCTTGGTTTTGGGATATAATTCAAATACCATACAATCCACAATTTGAAGTATACAATTCGATAATTTTAATATACTCATGAAGTCATGCAAACATCACTATAATCCATTACAGAACATTTTCATTACCCCAAAATTTAATCCCTATTTCCCATTAAACCATTCCTCTTGCCTTCCTACCATCCACCCCTACAGCTTTGTTGTTGTTGTTATGTGCCTTTGAGTTGGCTCTGACTCACAGCAACCCTATGAACAACAGAAAAAAAAACACTGCCCAGTCCTATGGCAACCTCACAAAGTTTGTTATATTTGAGCCCATCACTGCAGTCACTGTGTGAATCCATCTCATTGAGGGCCTTCCCTTTTGCTGATGCTCCATCTACCAAGCATGATATCTTTCTCCAAGGAATGGTTCCTTCTGACAACATGACCAAAGTAGGCGAGATGAAGTCTGGCCATTCTTGCTTCCAAGAAGCATTCCAGCTGCACTTCTGTCTCTATGGATGTGCCTGTTCTGGATATTCCATAGAAATGGAATCATTTAATATGATCATATGGCACCTTTTACTTAACATACTATTTCCAAGTTTCATTCATGTTACATCAGTGCTTCATTTATTCTTATGGCCAAATAATATCTATAATATACAACATTTTAGACATTTGGGTTGTTTCTATTTTTCGGCTATTATGAATAATTTTTTTGTTTGGCTATGTGTTTCTATTACTTTTGGGTAGATAGTTAGGTGTGGAATTACTGGGTCATAGAGTACTTTTATTTTTAATCTTTGAGGAACTGCCAAAATGTTTTCCATATAAATTGTACCATTTTACAATCCCACCAGCAATGTATGAGTTCTCATTTCTCCACATCCTTGCTAACACTTATTATTATTATTATTATTAATCACAGCCATTCTAGTGGGTGTGAAATAGAATCTCATTGTGGTTTTGATCTTCATTTTCCTAATATCTAATAATTTTGAACATCTTTTCATGTGCTTATAGGCCCTTTGTATATTTTCATTGGAGAATGTTTATCAAATCCCTGCCCATGTTTTTAAATTTAATTTTCTCTTTATTGTTGAGTTGAAAGAGATCTTTATATATTTTGAATACAAATCTCTTATCAGATGTATTGTTTGCAAATATTTTCTTCTACCAGCCACTCCTCAGAAGGAAGGTTGGGCATTCCACTTCCATAGAGATACTGCCTCAGAAACCCAAGGAGGGGTTGCTGTGAGTTGAATCAGCTCAATGGCAGTAAGTGTTTTTTTGTTGTTGTTATTTGTTTTTTTTAATTTTTTTTGGTGGAACCCTTTGATACATAAAATTTCAAATTTTGATCATGTCCAATTTATGTATGTTTTTCTTTTTTTTTGCTTACCCTTTCTGGTTATATCTAAGGAATCATTAATCCAAAATCATGAAGATTTACACCTATGCTTTCTTATAAGAGTTTTAAAGTTCTAGTGCTTAGGTTTAAGTTTTTCGTTTATTTTGAATTAATTTTGTATATGGTGTTAGTTAGGAGTCCAATTTCCTTCTTTTGCAAGTGGATATCCAGTTTTTCTCAGTATCATTCATCAAAAATATATGGTTTCCCTCACTGAATAATCTTGGCAGTCTTATCAAAAATCAACTGACCATAAAAGAAAAAAAAATGACTATATATGTATAGGTTCATTTCTGGACTCTCACTTCTGTTCCATTAGTGTATGTCTATCCTTATGCCAGTACCACACTGTTTTGATTACTGTGGCTTTGAAATAAGTTTTGAAACTGGGACATGTGAGCTCTCTTACCTTGTTTCTTCTTTTTCAAGATCGTTTTGGTTATTCTTTGTCTTTACATTCTTATATAAATTGTGGAATCAGCTTCTCAATTTCTTCAATAAAGCCAGATGCAAGTTTGATAGGGATTATATTGAATTTGTAGGTCAATTGGGGGAATATTGACATCTTAACAATATAAGACTTAATTTGTGAGTATTGGCTCCCTATGCTCCCCAATTTGAGTCTTTTAAAATTTCTTTCAGTGATGTTTAGTAGTTTTCAAGTATAATTTTTTGTACTTCTTTTGTTAAATTTATTCCTACTATTCTGTTCTTTCTGCTGCAATTGTAAATGCCTTGTGTTCTTAATTTCATTTCAGTTTGTTCATTGCTATGATATAGAAATGCAATTGAAATAGATTTTTATATGTTGATCTTTTATCCTGTAAACTTACCGAATTTATTTATTAGTTCTAATAACATATATTTAGTGGATTCTTTAGGATAGTCTATACACAAGATCCTATCATCTGCAAATAGAGATAATTTTACTACTTACTTTTTAGTCTGGATGAATTTTATTTTGTTTTCTTGCAATATTTTCCTGGCTGGAAATTCCAGTACCATGTTAAATGAAAGTGGCAAGACTGGACATACTTGTCTTGTTCATGATTTTAAGGGGAAGGCATTCTGTCTTTTACCATTAATTATGGTATTAATTTTGTGTTTTCTTAGACATCCTTTATGAGGTTGAGGAAGCTCCCTCAATTCCCATTTAATTGAGAATTTTTTTATCAGAATATTGGATTTTGTCAAATGCTTTTTTTCTGCATCTATTGAGATCTCTGTGTGGTTGTTGTCCTTTATTCTATCAATATGGTGCATTATATTAATTGATTTTGTGGGATATCTTTTTCTACATTGGTAAAATGTGAGGAATGTGAAGAATCAATATACTGATTTTGTTTTCATGTATTTTGTATCAATTCCTTGATTTCCAGTAGGGCTAGATCTTCCCAGGACTGAATCATGGCTAGTCTAGACAATCAGTCTGGTCTTATATTTTGGTCAGATACTCACCCTTGGACCAAAAAAAATATAGTTAGGGGAGTTTGGCCTGACCTACATCAAGTGGCTGCCTCTATAAAGGAAAAGTGGGGCTGTTGAAGATGGTATCTCGATTTGAAATATGACATTGGAGTAAGAGGAAAACTCTTTTGAGTAGAGCAAACATTAGATGCACTCTGTACATCCCCATTTGCATATGGGACTTCTCACTCTACATCTCCCTTGAATGTTCCACAGGTGCTTCAAATTCAGTATCTTCTCTTCTTACACTACCCTCAGATTGATCCTCCATTTTTATTCTCATCTTGTGCATGGCAGTGCCATATATGAAGTTGCTTACACTGAACATGCAGGAATTATCTTTAAGTCCTTATTCTCTATCACCCCTTATGCCCAATCATTCTTGAAGCTGGGTGTATTATTTGCTCCATTTCCTGCTGCCACCGCCTTATTTCTCTCCTGAAATAATTACTCTTCTGGTAGTCTAGTATCTATATTTACTTATCTACAATCAATCCATTATATGCACCTGCAATGTCTATTTTAAATTTAAGGTTTATAATTAAGTTTAAATAAAATTGAAAGTTTAGTTCCTCAGTTGTGCTAGTCATATTTCAATTGCTCAGTCAATAGTCTCATATGGCTAGTGGCTACCATATTGAGGTCTACATGAAACATATAGCTGGAGATGTAGGGTGCTTGAAAGAAATGTTTAAAATATGTTTTACTCTAGTTTAGAAGATATTTTAAGACTATTGTTTCAGTCTCATTGGCTCCTTCAATCCTACAACACACGATGCTCTTCTTATCCTAAGGTCTTCACATGTGCTTGGCTTCTTTTCCCTCATCCTACCACCCCCTGTACTAGACGACCAATCTGGTTTGATCACTGAAAGTTCTGTGCCCCAGGAAACTCCTCCATCTGGGAAAACCAGAACAGGTGATCTCACTATTTTTAACCTACCTATTACTTAAGCTAGGAGCTCTGGTGGCATTGTGCCTAAGGCATTTGACTGCTAACCAGAAAACTGGTGGTTCAAACCTGCCAGCCACTCCTCGGAAGGAAGGTTGGGCACTCTACTGCCATAGTGATACCACCTTGGACCCCAAGGAAGGGTCCCTATGAGTCAGATATGACTCAATGGCGGTGAGTTTGGTTGTTTATTACTTATCCTCAGGTCTCAGTTTAAGTAGCTTTAAAAAAAAAAAAAAATTACTGCCGTCAAGTTGGTCCCAACACATAGTGACCCCTCCTTGGGTTTCTAAGGTGGTATCTCTAAAGAGGTGGGTTGTCTAGTCTTCCTTCCGAAGAGTGACTGGGTTTGAACTGCCAGCCTTCTGGTTAGCAGTCAAATGCCTTAGGCACTATGCCACCAGAGTTCCTTAAGTATCTCTAGGACCTCAAAATGTAGACATTGGGATCAATAAACCCTACTAAACCAATGCTGTAACTTAACACATTCCCTAGGTGACGCAGATGCATATTAAAATTTGAAGACCTTCAGGGAGCCTGTCCTGACCTTTCAGACACGATCATATACAACTGTCTTCCCCATTAGGCTATAAACTTTGTGAGGAAAGGACCATGTCTGTCTTGTTCTGTATTATATTCTGAGCCCTTAGCATAACATCTGACAAACTGTAGAGGCTGAATAAATTTTTTGTGTGTGAATGAATAAATGAAAAAGAAATATAAAAGGTAAAAACAAGAAGACAATGGTAGATGCTCTTAATGCCTCTACTCTGCAGCCTCACAGCCCACCTAAGTTCTCCTAAAGTTGCAGTGGATAGTTCTAAGTTCTAAGTTCCAAGTTCTAAGTGGATAGTTCTTTTCAACTTTCCACCTCAAAACTGGTATCCTATTCTGCCTGAAAGCTTTCTCCAATAAATATTCTTAAACTTCAACAGGGATCATAATTCTCAAGAGGGTTTGTTAAAATATAAATTTCTGGTCCCACCTTCAGGTATTTAGATCCAGTTGATCTCTACGAGACCTGAGAATTTGAGTTTCTATTCAGATACCCAGTGCTGTTGTTCTGGGGACCACAGTTTGGGAACCACTTAGCTGTTCAAAGGTATAACCTAGAAGTGTAGGGGAGGTAATACCCTCTTAAGAATCCTCAACAAATAGGGGAATTAGAGGTACTGGATCTATGTTCCAGGCTCATGGACTTTTGGTTGGATGGTTTTGGAGGAGGTCCCGTATGCTTTCCCAGAGGCCCTCAGTGAGATTGAGCCCATGTTCCTCACTGATGTTTTATTTCTTGACTTCCACCACCTCTTTTCTTCCTTTTCTCCTTACTTGTATTTTCTGAGATCTCCTTACACACATGCTATCTTCATCCAAATTATTACTTTAGGATCTGCTTTTAGAGGACCTCAAACTAAGTCAAAGTTTTATATCCAAACTACTAGAAGTCCTGAGACTCTAATCTCTCATCTTCTCAGATATATTTCTACATCATCTTGTAGTGAGTTTACAGAGGTAAAATCCACTCAACTGAGATAAAGAGATAATCTTTTTGTGCTTATAACACTAACTGGCACATATTTGGCATTAATTTTGGAATGAGTGACTTAATGAATCTATTCTTTATGTGCCAGTTAATATTATTACCTCACATTTATAAAGCTATTTACAAAACACTTTACCATAAATTCTCATTTTATCCTTCAAAAGTATGATAAGCAGAATTGGCATTTTTATTCATCTTTTGGTAGAATCTGTTAAGTGTCTATCATGTCTCAGGCTCTTTGGTAGGAGCTGGGATATTAAGGTGCAAAAAAGGCAAGGAGGCCACATGTTCCGACCTCCTCTAACCCTACAAGAGGAAGACAGGATTACCAGCAGTAACCCAAGGCCTATTCCTACAAGGCCATACATGCCTCCCTCCAGCCCTTTCTCCAACCGTTCCTCCCAAAGCACCCACCACCTCTCTCCTGGGTTTGATAATTTGCTGCAGTGGCCACACAGAACTCACAGATTATGGAGTTTACTAGGGAAGCACCAGGCTACAATTCAAGTCCAGGAAAAATGCTCAGTCTCTCTCCCAGCCCACTGTCTCTCAGCCAAGTCTCTCACAGTCTCTCCCCCAGCAGTGCATGTCCCTCAGAGTCTTACTCAGCAATGCATGTCTCTTGCATCTCTTTCCCAGCAGCATGTGTCTCTTTCAATAGCGCGTGTCTCTTTCAGCAGCACGTCTCCCTCAACCAGCAGTCAGTGAGCATTCTGCCTCTAGGAGGCCTCCTTTTGAGCTTGGCAGAGTGGCCAAACTAGCCAATCATAGCATCAGAACTCTAAGCACGTGAGACAGAGTGGGAACCTCTCAGAACATTGTATTGTGTCACGCCCAACAGAAATAACCCAGGTGGACAACTTCAGCAATCAGGAGCTCCTCAGCTCATAGAAAATCCCGAACCTTGGAGTTTACAAAGACTTATGGGTAGAAAAGCCACACTAAGTAATTTACTACACCACACAAGGGAAGGATCCCTTTGTTGTGCAGTGATTAAAGCACTCATGATAACTGACCAGGTGCTTCACAGGAGAAAGATGTGGCAATCTGGTTTGGTAAAGATTTACAGCCTTGGAAACCCTATGTGAGAGTTCTACTTTGTCTTATAAGGTCACTGTGAGGTGAATTGACTCAATGTTGTTGTTGTTGTTATGTGCCGTCGAGTCAGCCCTGACTCATAGCGACCCCTCCTTGGGTTTCCGAGGCAGTATCACTACGGAAGTAGGATTGCCCAACCTTCCTTCCGAGGAGTGGCTGGTGGGTTTGAACCGCCAGCCTTCTGGTTAGCAGTCAAGTGCCTTAGCCACTATGCTACCAGAGCTCCTGAATTGACTCAATAGCAATGTGTAAAAGAGTGCATAAGAGAATGCTTCTCAAATTTCAATGTCCATTCAAATCATCTGTCAATCTTGTTAAACAATTGACTCTGATTCAGTATGTCTGGGATGGAAACCATATGTCTGTGATTCTAACAAGTTCTTAGGTGATGCTTACATCCATTATTCCAGGAAATAAGCTTTGAGAAGCAAGGATCTAGGGTAGTGAGTCCCAACTATGGATGAACATTGGAATCCTCTGGGGATCGTTAAAAATACTGATACTTGGGGTCCAGTGCACAGAGACTGAGTTGATTCGACTGGAATTCTTAAGAGCTTCCCATGTGATTCTAATGTTTAACCAACTGGTCCAGGAGAATAGTTATCAAACTTTGGTGTACATCAGATTCTCCTTGGGGACTTGTTATAATACAGATTGCTGGGCCTACCCTCAGAACGTCTGAGTTAGTAGGTCAGGGGTAGGGACTGAAACTGTGCTTTTCTAAAAAGCTATTGGTGTAGGGGAACTCCCTTGGAGAACCACTGGTCTAGAAACAAAGAGAGTCATGTAAATAGAGTAGGGTGCAATAAATACATCAATAGAACTATGTGTAGTGATAGGAAGAGATAACTACTGTAGGACAAAAAGTTTGATCAATAGCCTGGGATCAAGCCATGAGGGGCATTTGTGCTATTCTTAGACCAAAGGAATGGGTAGCCAGTGAAGAGGAAGGCTAAGGCCACCTTGAAAACAGTCTGGAGGATAATGATAGGGGATATGTCTAATGAAGAACAGAGGCACCTAGAGGTAATTGGAACACTTCAGGATGGAAACAGTGGAGACATAAACCTGGGAAGTGGTAGACAATGAGAAGGCAGAAGGATGAACAGAAACCAAAGATGTCAAGGGAAATATATTGATAGCATGATAAATTTTATGTTGGAGTTGAGAGTCAGAAAATGTCTCAACTAACCAAATAGATGGTATCATCATACAAAGATGGAGAAGGATATTTTGGGCAGGTGGGAATAGAGGTTTGTGTATATTGGGGGTATCTGGTAGGAAATTAGATATAAGCTCTGTCCCTCAAGGGACAGGTCCAAGTAGATGGCAATTTAAAGAAAAGCTAATCAGATTGCTCAGAGATGGTGGCTAGAGTGGAAAGAAGACCTAGGGAGTAGTTAAAGCTATGCTACATGAAAAAGTATTTAGAAGGATTAAAGTAATAGAGAATTTTTATTTTGTTCATAAATCTGAAATTTGGGCAGGGCTCAGTGAAGATTGCTCACCTCTACTCCACTTCAGATGGGGCAGCCTCAATGGAGGGAGAGGATTTACTTCCAAGATGTATCTGGAGAGCTTTAAAAATACAGCTCATTTCTATAGCTGGCAAATAAGTGCTGGCTGCAGCTGGGATATCAGGTGGGGCTGAGGACCAGGGACCTCAATTTCTCTTCCTCTGGACCTTTCCATGAATACTTGAGTTTGCTTACAGAATGGTGGCTCAAGAGTGAATGCCCCAAGATAACCAGGAGGAAACTATCACCTTTTATGACCTAGTCTCAGAAGTCACAGTGTAACTTCCTCTGCAGTCACAATCCCAGCCAGACTTAAGGGGAAAGAACATAGTCCCTCCACCTCTGCATGAGAGGAGCAACATGAGAAGAGCTGCATGAGTCCCATTGCAACAAGAACATGTGAATAGGAGATATTATTTATTGTGGAAATCTTTGGAAAATACATCTGCCACACCTCATGTTTTTAGGGAAACTCTGAGAAAGAGAATTAGCCAAAATATATACTGACTCTAAGTCTCCAGTAGTCTTTTCTGTATGTTTGTTGTTGTTGTTGTTGTTAAGTGCCGTCGAGTCGTTTCCGACTCATAGCGACCCCATGCACAGCAGAACGAAACACTGCCCGATCCCG